>NW_028162545.1:0-89543 GCF_964263955.1 Coregonus lavaretus
AACGTGTTTTGGAGGATAGCTATGAGTCACTGACATGGATACAGACAGACAGATAGACCACTGGAAGTAGAGACAGACAGACCACGGGGAGTAGAGACAGACAGACAGATAGACCACGGGGAGAAGAGGCAGACAGACAGAGAGACAGACAGATAGACCACGGGGAGTAGAGACAGACAGATAGACCACGGGGAGTAGAGGCAGACAGACAGACAGACAGACAGACAGACCACGGGGAGTAGAGACAGACAGATAGAGCACCAGACAGATCATACATGTTTAGAACTGATAATTGATCACATGGTGCAAGAATGAATGCAATGAATTGATAGTGTGTGGTATTGGTTGTGGCAGTAGTGTGTGGTGTTGGTTGTGGCAGTATGTGTGATATTGGTTGTGGCAGTAGTGTGTGGTATTGGTCGTGGCAGAAGTGTGTGGTATTGGTCGTGGCAGAAGTGTGTGGTATTGGTCGTGGCAGTAGTGTGTGGTATTGGTTGTGGTAGTAGTGTGTGGTATTGATCGGGACAGTAGTGTGGTATTGGTTGTGGCAGTATGTGTGGTATTGGTTGTGGCAGTAGTGTGTGGTATTGGTTGTGGCAGTGTGTGTGGTATTGGTCATGGCAGTATGTGTGGTATTGGTTGTGGCAGTATTGTGTGGTATTGGTTGTGACATTAGTGTGTGGTATTGGTCGTGGCAGTATGTGTGGTATTGGTCGTGACAGTAGTGTGTGGTATTGGTCGTGACAGTAGTGTGTGGTATTGGTCGTGGCAGTAGTGTGTGGTATTGGTTGTGACGGTAGTGTGTGGTATTGGTTGTGGCAGTAGTGTGTGGTATTGGTTGTGGCAGTAGTGTGTGGTATTGGTTGTGGCAGTAGTGTGTGGTATTGGTTGTGGCAGTAGTGTGTGGTATTGGTTGTGGCAGTAGTGTGTGGTATTGGTTGTGATGGTAGTGTGTGGTATTGGTTGTGGCAGTAGTGTGTGGTGTTGGTTGTGGCAGTATGTGTGATATTGGTTGTGGCAGTAGTGTGTGGTATTGGTCGTGGCAGAAGTGTGTGGTATTGGTCGTGGCAGAAGTGTGTGGTATTGGTCGTGGCAGTAGTGTGTGGTATTGGTTGTGGTAGTAGTGTGTGGTATTGATCGGGACAGTAGTGTGGTATTGGTTGTGGCAGTATGTGTGGTATTGGTTGTGGCAGTAGTGTGTGGTATTGGTTGTGGCAGTGTGTGTGGTATTGGTCATGGCAGTATGTGTGGTATTGGTTGTGGCAGTATTGTGTGGTATTGGTCGTGGCAGTATGTGTGGTATTGGTCGTGACAGTAGTGTGTGGTATTGGTCGTGACAGTAGTGTGTGGTATTGGTTGTGGCAGTAGTGTGTGGTATTGGTTGTGACGGTAGTGTGTGGTATTGGTTGTGGCAGTAGTGTGTGGTATTGGTTGTGGCAGTAGTGTTTGGTATTAGTTGTGGCAGTAGTGTGTGGTATTGGTTGTGGCAGTAGTGTGTGGTATTGGTTGTGGCAGTAGGTTTGTATTGGTTGTGATAGTAGTGTGTGGTATTGGTTGTGGCAGTAGTGTGTGGTATTGGTCGTGGCAGTATGTGTGGTATTGGTTGTGGCAGTAGTGTGTGGTATTGGTTGTGGCAGTGTGTGTGGTATTGGTCATGGCAGTATGTGTGGTATTGGTTGTGGCAGTATTGTGTGGTATTGGTTGTGACATCAGTGTGTGGTATTGGTTGTGGCAGTATGTGTGGTATTGGTCGTGACAGTAGTGTCTGGTATTGGTCGTGACAGTAGTGTGTGGTATTGGTCGTGGCAGTAGTGTGTGGTATTGGTTGTGGCAGTAGTGTGTGGTATTGGTTGTGGCAGTAGTGTGTGGTATTGGTTGTGGCAGTAGTGTGTGGTATTGGTTGTGGCAGTAGTGTGTGGTATTGGTTGTGGCAGTAGTGTGTGGTATTGGTTGTGGCAGTAGTGTGTGGTATTGGTTGTGGCAGTAGTGTGTGGTATTGGTTGTGGCAGTAGTGTGTGGTATTGGTTGTGGCAGTAGTGTGTGGTATTGGTTGTGGCAGTAGTGTGTGGTATTGGTCGTGGCAGTAGTGTGGTATTGGTTGTGACAGTAGTGTGTGGTATTGGTCATGGTAGTAGTGTGTGGTATTGGTTGTGGCAGTAGTGTGTGGAATTGGTCATGGCAGTAGTGTGGTGCAGTTTGGTAAAAGCTACAGTGGTGGTTTGATAAAGAGTAAGCTCTAGTCGTTTCAGAAGCAGTATTAACATCCGCATGTCAACCAGTGGTAATCTATCTGGTGTTGTTTTAGCACAATATCACTTACAGTAGGGCTTAATTAAATGTGTGGGTTGAGCAGGAGGATGCTACTCTTCTCCAGCATGGGATGGCTTTGCCTTTTCTGCCCAGGCCACGCATTATGTTTATTATAGCAGATACTTTTCTCCCTCTTTCTCTCCTTCCCTCTTTGTCTATCCCTCACCATTTGGAAATGGCCCTGTTTTATTTATCTGGTGGGAGAGAGGGAGGGGAGGGAGGGGAGTCGTGGTCCATCCTGTGTGTTTAAGGTTTACTGTAGCAGCTGGCTCTTTACCACAGTACAGGCAGTGTAAAACACTGAGTTGTAAGGCTGGAAGGAAGCCCTCATCAGTGTAATAGGCTCACCTTCAACACAGCCAATGCATACAGTCAGAACCACCTGCTAAACCCCTAATTACTGGCCCTGCTGTACATTTCTTAAGGCCAGCTAGTTGTTGCATAGACCCGGCCCACTGATGTTGTGTGTGTACTGTAGGAGGATGCCTTAGGCTTGAATGTGTGTTGCTTTGGTACCCTGTGTTTATTTGTGTGAATGTGTGTTCATGCTCCAGGCTTGTACACAACTCTGTGTGTTTGCAGGTGTGTGAGTTGGCGTTGATGCCCTGGGTTTATGTGTGGGTGTGTGTGTGTGTGTGTGTTTCTTCAGTGTGTGTGTGTTTCTTCAGTGTGTGTGTGTGTTTCTTCACTGTGTGTGTGTGTGTGTTTCTTCTGTGTGTGTGTGTGTTTCTTCAGTGTGTGTGTGCTCCTACATAGTGTGAGGCAGTCCGTTACAAAAGGCCCTTTGTGTGGGCAACTGTGACAGACCAGGGCAGTGAGAAGGCCTGTAATTGGACCGTGGGTCTGCCCAGTGCGCAGGCGTGTGTGTGTTTGTCGGTGAGTGTGTGTGCGGAGAGAGGGGGACCAGTGAATGGGTTCCAGTGTGTCTGCCCCTCTACCCAGTGAGCAGATCTCAGAATGCTATCCTCCGCTCACTCACACCTCCTCCTCCTCTTCCTCTTCACTGGTGAGTCTATACTGATGCTAACTGACCGTCTATACTGATGCTAATTGACCATCTATACTGATGTTAACTGACCGGTGAGTCTATACTGATGTTAACTGACCGGTGAGTCTATACTGATGTTAACTGACCGGTGAGTCTATACTGATGTTAACTGACCATCTATACTGATGCTAACTGACCGTCTATACTGATGCTAACTGTCCAGTAGGTCTATGCTGATGCTAACTGACCGGTGAGTCTATACTGATGTTAACTGACCATCTATACTGATGCTAACTGACCGTCTATACTGATGCTAACTGACCGGTTTGTCTATACGAATGCTAACTGTCCGGTAGGTCTATACTGATGCTAACTGACCGGTGAGTCTATACTGATGTTAACTGACCCTCTATACTGATGCTAACTGACCGGTGAGTCTATACTGATGCTAAATGACCGGCAGTCTATACTGATGCTAACTGACCTTCTATACTGATGTTAACTGACCGGTGAGTCTGTACTGATGCTAACGAACCGGTGAGTCTATACTGATGCTAACTGACCAGTGAGTCTATACTGATGCTAACTGACCGGTGAGTCTATACTGATGTTAACTGACCGGTGAATCTATACGGATCTTAACTGACTGGTGGGTCTATACTGATGCTAACTGACCATCTATACTGATGCTAACTGACCGTCTATACTGATGCTAACTGACCGGTGAGTCTATACTGATGTTAACTGACGGGTGAGTCTGTACTGATACTAACTGACCGGTGAGTCTATACTGATGCAACTGACCAGTGAGTCTATACTGATGCTGACTGACCGGTGAGTCTATACTGATGCTAACTGACCGGTGAGTCTATACTGATGCTAACTGACCGGTGAGTCTATACTGATGTTAACTGACCGGTGAGTCTATACTGATGCTAACTGACCAGTGAGTCTATACTGATGCTAACTGACCGGTGAGTCTATACTGATGCTAACTGATGCTAGTAACTGATGCCACATTCTAACCATAATCTATGACCAAGAGTTTTAAAACTCTGTCTTTAGGCCTTCTTAGTTTTACCAGAGGATTGGTTCATTTCTACGTATGCTATATAATTCGACACGTCTAGTTTTGCTGGTCATGGTTACTGTTTTTGTACATTAAAATGTCTTTCCTGTTTCCACTCCATTCTTTGGCTTTCCTGTACCCTGGAGATGGAATGTACTGTTTGGGGTTCATGGGGAGTGTGGGTTAATATGGGTACCCTCACTTTAAGATAGTGAGGTTTGTATTTAGGCTAGTTCCGCTGTAGTCTGTTTCTAAAGAGACTTGCAAAAACGAATAACCAATGGAACTTTACTACAGTAACTTTATCATCTAGGGGTGGTGTGTGACCAATGCTGAATCTAGGCCTGTGGTGAAAACACGATGTAACAATTTTATGACAGGAAGTGAAATACCGGTTAGGTTACTCCCTGCCTCCAACGTCTTTTTTTTATATTTTTTATTTAACTAGGCAAGTCAGTTAAGAACAAATTCTTATTTACAATGATGGCTTACCCCGGCCAAACCCGGACGACGCTGGGCCAATTGTGCACCGCTCTATGGGACTCCCAATCACAGCCGGATTGTGATACAGCCTGGACTCAAACCAGGGTCTGTAGTGACGCACTGAGATGCAGTGCCTTAGACCGCTGCGCCACTCGGGAGTCTAACTCCACCCCTAGTCGCCAACCCTCTGCTCTCTCTGTCTGCTGTGTTAAGGAAGTCTGAAAGGGGTCCAACCCAACTCCCTACCCCCTACCTCCCACCGTTACCTCCTACCCCTACTTCCTACTCCCTACCTTCCTACCTCCTACCCTTACCTCCTACCCCCTACCTCCCTACCCTCTACTCTCTACCTCCCACCCTTACCTCCTACCCCCTACCTCCCTACCCTCTACTCTCTACCTCCCACCCTTACCTCCTACCCCCTACCTTCCTACCCCCTTCTCCCTACCTCTCACCCTTACCTCCTACCCCTACCCTTCTACCCCCTACTCTCTACCTCCCATCCTTACCTCCTACCCCTACCCTTCTACCCCCTACTCTCTACCTCCCACCCTTACCTCCTACCCCTACCTTCCTACCCCTTACTCTCTACCTCCCATCCTTACCTCCTACCCTTACCCCCTACCTTCCCAGCCATCCCAAACACCCAGCAGTTCTGTCCAGCAACACTGTGGACTTTATGAGCTCAGCTGGAGCTTGGAGGGGGTGGAAACTCTGTGTGTGTGTCTGACTATGAGGAAGTGAGAGAGTTATGTGATCCTGTGTGTGTGTGTGTTTCTATTTTACTGTACAAGTGTGTGTGTGTGTGTGTGTGTGTTGGTGAGATATGATTTAAAGGTTGTCATAGGAATGAAAGGGCCTCTCATCTTTTATGATTAGAAAGAGTCTTGCTCTGTCTCTCTTTGCAAAGAGATGTAATATTTACCTACTCCACTTCCCGGCTTCAGGACAACCAGGCGTTTCTGAGGTAAGTGTGTGTGTCTGTGTGTGTGTGTGACTGTGTCTGTCTGTGTGTGTGCGTGTGTGCATGGTAGTGGGTATTGCCAGGAGGTCATTGAGTTTCAACTTCTTCCCAGGATCCTGTGTTTCTGAATGGGACTGCAGTGGTTCCCACACCACTCTCTCCCATTGGGCCGCCTGGCCCAGGGGTCACAGGTTAATGGTCGTCAAGGCAACCCTGTGGTAGTGGTGAGGGGTTCTCTTTCTCTCTCTCTTTCTTTCTCTCGCTATACTTCTCTCTCTCTCGCTCGCTCTCTCTCTCACTCAATCCCTCCTTCTCTGCTCTTTCATTCAGTCTCTCTCTCCCTCACAATCTCTCGAACATTGAGGAATTGACCCCCTCCCTTCTCCTCTCTCTCCAGTGCACCTAATCCCCACTACGCCCATGGGTGAGGAGCGCCCCCCAAAGGGTCAAGGTCAGGGCCAGGGGAAGAGCAGGAAGAGAGTGATCCCTGTCCTCCACACAGAACCTCCTGAACAAGACCCCATCTCTGAGGCAAATGGCTACTGCAACACCCCCAACCGCTCTGACCAGGCCTGGGAGGGTGAGACACACACACACACACACACACGTACACAGTCTAATCTGCTGTTCCACTGGTAAGTGGGAAGAAAGAGCAATGTTTCAGTCCTCTGCAGTCTGCTAGCGTGTTAACCATTTGCTCAACCAATCACTGAAGACAGGTCAAAGCTAAGGGTTTAGAACAGAACCATATGGAGTCTGTCAGTCGGTAACAAGGAAGGCTTAGCCATGTGGAGAAATACGGAACATTTAGATGTGTGTACACCAGATGTGTTGGGTCATATAAAGATAATTGATAGGCTGGGGTTGGGTCATGGTTAGCTAGAGTATAGAGAGGGTTAATAAAAAATGTAACAAATATGTTTTATTGTCACATACACCGGATAGGTGCAGTGAAATGTGTTGTTTTACAGGGTCAGCCATAGTAATATAGCACCCCTGGAGTAAATTAGGGTTAAGTGCCTTGCTCACATCAACAGATTTAGGTTGATAAGGTCATGGTTAGCTAGATAGAGGGGATAAAGGGTCATGGTTAGAGGATAGAGAGGATAAAGGGTCATGGTTAGTTAGAGGAGAGAGAGGATAAAGGGTCATGGTTAGTTAGAGGATAGAGAGGATAAAGGGTCATGGTTAGTTAGAGGATAGAGAGGATAAAGGGTCATGGTTAGTTAGAGGAGAGAGAGGATAAAGAGTCATGGTTAGATGATAGAGAGGATAAAGGGTCATGGTTAGTTAGAGGAGAGAGAGGATAAAGGGTCATGGTTAGTTAGAGGAGAGAGAGGATAAAGGGTCATGGTTAGAGGATAGAGAGGATAAAGAGTCATGGTTAGTTAGAGGAGAGAGAGGATAAAGGGTCATGGTTAGTTAGAGGAGAGAGAGGATAAAGGGTCATGGTTAGTTAGAGGAGAGAGAGGATAAAGGGTCATGGTTAGTTAGAGGATAGAGAGGATAAAGGGTCATGGTTAGTTAGAGGAGAGAGAGGATAAAGGGTCATGGTTAGAGGAGAGAGAGGATAAAGGGTCATGGTTAGTTAGAGGAGAGAGAGGATAAAGGGTCATGGTTAGTTAGAGGAGAGAGAGGATAAAGGGTCATGGTTAGTTAGAGGAGAGAGAGGATAAAGGGTCATGGTTAGTTAGAGGAGAGAGAGGATAAAGGGTCATGGTTAGATGATAGAGAGGATAAAGGGTCATGGTTAGTTAGAGGAGAGAGAGGATAAAGGGTCATGGTTAGTTAGAGGATAGAGAGGATAAAGGGTCATGGTTAGTTAGAGGAGAGAGAGGATAAAGGGTCATGGTTAGTTAGAGGATAGAGAAGATAAAGGGTCATGGTTAGTTAGAGGAGAGAGAGGATAAAGGGTCATGGTTAGTTAGAGGAGAGAGAGGATAAAGAGTCATGGTTAGAGGAGAGAGAGGATAAAGGGTCATGGTTAGTTAGAGAAGAGAGAGGATAAATGGTCATGGTTAGAGGATAGAGAGGATAAAGGGTCATGGTTAGTTAGAGGAGAGAGAGGATAAAGGGTCATGGTTAGTTAGAGGAGAGAGAGGATAAAGGGTCATGGTTAGTTAGAGGAGAGAGAGGATAAAGGGTCATGGTTAGATGATAGAGAGGATAAAGGGTCATGGTTAGTTAGAGGAGAGAGAGGATAAAGGGTCATGGTTAGTTAGAGGAGAGAGAGGATAAAGGGTAATGGTTAGTTAGAGGAGAGAGAGGATAAAGGGTCATGGTTAGTTAGAGGATAGAGAGGATAAAGGGTCATGGTTAGAGGAGAGAGAGGATAAAGGGTCATGGTTAGTTAGAGGAGAGAGAAGATAAAGGGTCATGGTTAGTTAGAGGATAGAGAGGATGAAGGGTCATGGTTAGTTAGAGGAGAGAGAGGATAAAGGGTCATGGTTAGTTAGAGGATAGAGAGGATAAAGGTCATGGTTAGAGGATAGAGAGGATAAAGGTCATGGTTAGTTAGAGGATAGAGAGGATAAAGGTCATGGTTAGTTAGAGGATAGAGAGGATAAAGGGTCATGGTTAGTTAGAGGATAGAGAGGATAAAGGGTCATGGTTAGTTAGAGGAGAGAGAGGATAAAGGGTCATGGTTAGAGGAGAGAGAGGATAAAGGGTCATGGTTAGTTAGAGGATAGAGAGGATAAAGGGTCATGGTTAGTTAGAGGAGAGAGAGGATAAAGGGTCATGGTTAGTTAGAGGAGAGAGAGGATAAAGGGTCATGGTTAGAGGATAGAGAGGATAAAGGGTCATGGTTAGAGGAGAGAGAGGATAAAGGGTCATGGTTAGAGGATAGAGAGGATAAAGGGTCATGGTTAGTTAGAGGAGAGAGAGGATAAAGAGTCATGGTTAGTTAGAGGAGAGAGAGGATAAAGGGTCATGGTTAGAGGAGAGAGAGGATAAAGGGTCATGGGTTAGTTAGAGGAGAGAGAGGATAAAGGGTCATGGTTAGTTAGAGGATAGAGAGGATAAAGGGTCATGGTTAGAGGATAGAGAGGATAAAGGGTCATGGTTAGAGGAGAGAGAGGATAAAGGGTCATGGTTAGTTAGAGGAGAGAGAGGATAAAGGGTCATGGTTAGTTAGAGGAGAGAGAGGATAAAGGGTCATGGTTAGTTAGAGGATAGAGAGGATAAAGGGTCATGGTTAGTTAGAGGAGAGAGAGGATAAAGGGTCATGGTTAGAGGAGAGAGAGGATAAAGGGTCATGGTTAGTTAGAGGAGAGAGAGGATAAAGGGTCATGGTTAGAGGATAGAGAGGATAAAGGGTCATGGTTAGAGGAGAGAGAGGATAAAGGGTCATGGTTAGTTAGAGGAGAGAGAGGATAAAGGGTCATAGTTAGTTAGAGGAGAGAGAGGATAAAGGGTCATGGTTAGAGGAGAGAGAGGATAAAGGGTCATGGTTAGTTAGAGGAGAGAGAGGATAAAGGGTCATGGTTAGTTAGAGGAGAGAGAGGATAAAGGGTCATGGTTAGAGGAGAGAGAGGATAAAGGGTCATGGTTAGAGGAGAGAGAGGATAAAGGGTCATGGTTAGTTAGAGGAGAGAGAGGATAAAGGGTCATGGTTAGTTAGAGGAGAGAGAGGATAAAGGGTCATGGTTAGTTAGAGGAGAGAGAGGATAAAGGGTCATGGTTAGAGGATAGAGAGGATAAAGGGTCATGGTTAGTTAGAGGAGAGAGAGGATAAAGGGTCATGGTTAGTTAGAGGAGAGAGAGGATAAAGGGTCATGGTTAGAGGATAGAGAGGATAAAGCGTCATGGTTAGTTAGAGGAGAGAGAGGATAAAGGGTCATGGTTAGTTAGAGGAGAGAGAGGATAAAGGGTCATGGTTAGAGGATAGAGAGGATAAAGGGTCATGGTTAGTTAGAGGAGAGAGAGGATAAAGGGTCATGGTTAGTTAGAGGAGAGAGAGGATAAAGGGTCATGGTTAGAGGATAGAGAGGATAAAGGGTCATGGTTAGAGGATAAAGGGTCATGGTTAGTTAGAGGAGAGAGAGGATAAAGGGTCATGGTTAGTTAGAGGAGAGAGAGGATAAAGGGTCATGGTTAGTTAGAGGAGAGAGAGGATAAAGGGTCATGGTTAGAGGAGAGAGAGGATAAAGGTCATGGTTAGAGGAGAGAGAGGACAAAGGGTCATGGTTAGTTAGACGAGAGAGAGGATAAAGGGTCATGGTTAGTTAGAGGATAGAGAGGATAAAGGGTCATGGTTAGTTAGAGGAGAGAGAGGATAAAGGGTCATGGTTAGTTAGAGGAGAGAGAGGATAAAGGGTCATGGTTAGAGGATAGAGAGGATAAAGGTCATGGTTAGTTAGAGGATAGAGAGGATAAAGGGTCATGGTTAGAGGATAGAGAGGATAAAGGTCATGGTTAGTTAGAGGAGAGAGAGGATAAAGGGTCATGGTTAGAGGATAGAGAGGATAAAGGTCATGGTTAGTTAGAGGAGAGAGAGGATAAAGGGTCATGGTTAGAGGATAGAGAGGATAAAGGTCATGGTTAGTTAGAGGAGAGAGAGGATAAAGGGTCATGGTTAGTTAGAGGAGAGAGAGGATAAAGGGTCATGGTTAGAGGAGAGAGAGGATAAAGAGTCATGGTTAGTTAGAGGAGAGAGAGGATAAAGAGTCATGGTTAGTTAGAGGAGAGAGAGGATAAAGGGTCATGGGTTAGTTAGAGGATAGAGAGGATAAAGAGTCATGGTTAGTTAGAGGATAGAGAGGATACAGGGTCATGGGTTAGTTAGAGGATAGAGAGGATAAAGGGTCATGGTTAGTTAGAGGAGAGAGAGGATAAAGAGTCATGGTTAGTTAGAGGAGAGAGAGGATAAAGGGTCATGGGTTAGTTAGAGGATAGAGAGGATAAAGGGTCATGGTTAGTTAGAGGAGAGAGAGGATAAAGGGTCATGGGTTAGTTAGAGGAGAGAGAGGATAAAGGGTCATGGTTAGTTAGAGGAGAGAGAGGATAAAGGGTCATGGTTAGATGATAGAGAGGATAAAGGGTCATGGTTAGTTAGAGGATAGAGAGGATAAAGGGTCATGGGTTAGTTAGAGGATAGAGAGGATAAAGGGTCATGGTTAGTTAGAGGAGAGAGAGGATAAAGGGTCATGGTTAGTTAGAGGAGAGAGAGGATAAAGAGTCATGGTTAGTTAGAGGAGAGAGAGGATAAAGGGTCATGGTTAGAGGATAGAGAGGATAAAGGGTCATGGTTAGTTAGAGGAGAGAGAGGATAAAGGGTCATGGTTAGAGGATAGAGAGGATAAAGGGTCATGGTTAGATGATAGAGAGGATAAAGGTCATGGTTAGTTAGAGGATAGAGAGGATAAAGGGTCATGGTTAGAGGATAGAGAGGATAAAGGGTCATGGTTAGAGGATAGAGAGGATAAAGGGTCATGGTTAGATGATAGAGAGGATAAAGGTCATGGTTAGTTAGAGGAGAGAGAGGATAAAGGGTCATGGTTAGTTAGAGAAGAGAGAGGATAAAGGGTTATGGTTAGAGGATAGAGAGGATAAAGGGTCATGGTTAGTTAGAGGAGAGAGAGGATAAAGGGTCATGGTTAGTTAGAGGAGAGAGAGGATAAAGGGTCATGGTTAGTTAGAGGATAGAGAGGATAAAGGGTCATGGTTAGTTAGAGGAGAGAGAGGATAAAGGGTCATGGTTAGATGATAGAGAGGATAAAGGGTCATGGTTAGTTAGAGGAGAGAGAGGATAAAGGGTCATGGTTAGTTAGAGGAGAGAGAGGATAAAGGGTAATGGTTAGTTAGAGGAGAGAGAGGATAAAGGGTCATGGTTAGTTAGAGGATAGAGAGGATAAAGGGTCATGGTTAGAGGAGAGAGAGGATAAAGGGTCATGGTTAGTTAGAGGAGAGAGAAGATAAAGGGTCATGGTTAGTTAGAGGATAGAGAGGATGAAGGGTCATGGTTAGTTAGAGGAGAGAGAGGATAAAGGGTCATGGTTAGTTAGAGGATAGAGAGGATAAAGGTCATGGTTAGAGGATAGAGAGGATAAAGGTCATGGTTAGTTAGAGGATAGAGAGGATAAAGGTCATGGTTAGTTAGAGGATAGAGAGGATAAAGGGTCATGGTTAGTTAGAGGATAGAGAGGATAACGGGTCATGGTTAGTTAGAGGAGAGAGAGGATAAAGGGTCATGGTTAGAGGAGAGAGAGGATAAAGGGTCATGGTTAGTTAGAGGATAGAGAGGATAAAGGGTCATGGTTAGTTAGAGGAGAGAGAGGATAAAGGGTCATGGTTAGTTAGAGGAGAGAGAGGATAAAGGGTCATGGTTAGTTAGAGGATAGAGAGGATAAAGGGTCATGGTTAGTTAGAGGAGAGAGAGGATAAAGAGTCATGGTTAGATGATAGAGAGGATAAAGGGTCATGGTTAGTTAGAGGAGAGAGAGGATAAAGGGTCATGGTTAGTTAGAGGAGAGAGAGGATAAAGGGTCATGGTTAGAGGATAGAGAGGATAAAGAGTCATGGTTAGTTAGAGGAGAGAGAGGATAAAGGGTCATGGTTAGTTAGAGGAGAGAGAGGATAAAGGGTCATGGTTAGTTAGAGGAGAGAGAGGATAAAGGGTCATGGTTAGTTAGAGGATAGAGAGGATAAAGGGTCATGGTTAGTTAGAGGAGAGAGAGGATAAAGGGTCATGGTTAGAGGAGAGAGAGGATAAAGGGTCATGGTTAGTTAGAGGAGAGAGAGGATAAAGGGTCATGGTTAGTTAGAGGAGAGAGAGGATAAAGGGTCATGGTTAGTTAGAGGATAGAGAGGATAAAGGGTCATGGTTAGTTAGAGGAGAGAGAGGATAAAGAGTCATGGTTAGATGATAGAGAGGATAAAGGGTCATGGTTAGTTAGAGGAGAGAGAGGATAAAGGGTCATGGTTAGTTAGAGGAGAGAGAGGATAAAGGGTCATGGTTAGTTAGAGGAGAGAGAGGATAAAGGGTCATGGTTAGATGATAGAGAGGATAAAGGGTCATGGTTAGTTAGAGGAGAGAGAGGATAAAGGGTCATGGTTAGTTAGAGGATAGAGAGGATAAAGGGTCATGGTTAGTTAGAGGAGAGAGAGGATAAAGGGTCATGGTTAGTTAGAGGATAGAGAGGATAAAGGGTCATGGTTAGTTAGAGGAGAGAGAGGATAAAGGGTCATGGTTAGTTAGAGGAGAGAGAGGATAAAGAGTCATGGTTAGAGGAGAGAGAGGATAAAGGGTCATGGTTAGTTAGAGAAGAGAGAGGATAAAGGGTCATGGTTAGAGGATAGAGAGGATAAAGGGTCATGGTTAGTTAGAGGAGAGAGAGGATAAAGGGTCATGGTTAGTTAGAGGAGAGAGAGGATAAAGGGTCATGGTTAGTTAGAGGATAGAGAGGATAAAGGGTCATGGTTAGTTAGAGGAGAGAGAGGATAAAGGGTCATGGTTAGATGATAGAGAGGATAAAGGGTCATGGTTAGTTAGAGGAGAGAGAGGATAAAGAGTCATGGTTAGTTAGAGGAGAGAGAGGATAAAGGGTAATGGTTAGTTAGAGGAGAGAGAGGATAAAGGGTCATGGTTAGTTAGAGGATAGAGAGGATAAAGGGTCATGGTTAGAGGAGAGAGAGGATAAAGGGTCATGGTTAGTTAGAGGAGAGAGAAGATAAAGGGTCATGGTTAGTTAGAGGATAGAGAGGATGAAGGGTCATGGTTAGTTAGAGGAGAGAGAGGATAAAGGGTCATGGTTAGTTAGAGGATAGAGAGGATAAAGGTCATGGTTAGAGGATAGAGAGGATAAAGGTCATGGTTAGTTAGAGGATAGAGAGGATAAAGGTCATGGTTAGTTAGAGGATAGAGAGGATAAAGGGTCATGGTTAGTTAGAGGATAGAGAGGATAAAGGGTCATGGTTAGTTAGAGGAGAGAGAGGATGAAGGGTCATGGTTAGAGGAGAGAGAGGATAAAGGGTCATGGTTAGTTAGAGGATAGAGAGGATAAAGGGTCATGGTTAGTTAGAGGAGAGAGAGGATAAAGGGTCATGGTTAGTTAGAGGAGAGAGAGGATAAAGGGTCATGGTTAGAGGATAGAGAGGATAAAGGGTCATGGTTAGAGGAGAGAGAGGATAAAGGGTCATGGTTAGAGGAGAGAGAGGATAAAGGGTCATGGGTTAGTTAGAGGAGAGAGAGGATAAAGGGTCATGGTTAGTTAGAGGATAGAGAGGATAAAGGGTCATGGTTAGAGGATAGAGAGGATAAAGGGTCATGGTTAGAGGAGAGAGAGGATAAAGGGTCATGGTTAGTTAGAGGAGAGAGAGGATAAAGGGTCATGGTTAGTTAGAGGAGAGAGAGGATAAAGGGTCATGGTTAGTTAGAGGATAGAGAGGATAAAGGGTCATGGTTAGTTAGAGGAGAGAGAGGATAAAGGGTCATGGTTAGAGGAGAGAGAGGATAAAGGGTCATGGTTAGTTAGAGGAGAGAGAGGATAAAGGGTCATGGTTAGAGGATAGAGAGGATAAAGGGTCATGGTTAGAGGAGAGAGAGGATAAAGGGTCATGGTTAGTTAGAGGAGAGAGAGGATAAAGGGTCATGGTTAGTTAGAGGAGAGAGAGGATAAAGGGTCATGGTTAGAGGAGAGAGAGGATAAAGGGTCATGGTTAGTTAGAGGAGAGAGAGGATAAAGGGTCATGGTTAGTTAGAGGAGAGAGAGGATAAAGGGTCATGGTTAGAGGAGAGAGAGGATAAAGGGTCATGGTTAGAGGAGAGAGAGGATAAAGGGTCATGGTTAGTTAGAGGAGAGAGAGGATAAAGGGTCATGGTTAGTTAGAGGAGAGAGAGGATAAAGGGTCATGGTTAGTTAGAGGAGAGAGAGGATAAAGGGTCATGGTTAGAGGATAGAGAGGATAAAGGGTCATGGTTAGTTAGAGGAGAGAGAGGATAAAGGGTCATGGTTAGTTAGAGGAGAGAGAGGATAAAGGGTCATGGTTAGAGGATAGAGAGGATAAAGCGTCATGGTTAGTTAGAGGAGAGAGAGGATAAAGGGTCATGGTTAGTTAGAGGAGAGAGAGGATAAAGGGTCATGGTTAGAGGATAGAGAGGATAAAGGGTCATGGTTAGTTAGAGGAGAGAGAGGATAAAGGGTCATGGTTAGTTAGAGGAGAGAGAGGATAAAGGGTCATGGTTAGAGGATAGAGAGGATAAAGGGTCATGGTTAGAGGATAAAGGGTCATGGTTAGTTAGAGGAGAGAGAGGATAAAGGGTCATGGTTAGTTAGAGGAGAGAGAGGATAAAGGGTCATGGTTAGTTAGAGGAGAGAGAGGATAAAGGGTCATGGTTAGAGGAGAGAGAGGATAAAGGTCATGGTTAGAGGAGAGAGAGGATAAAGGGTCATGGTTAGTTAGACGAGAGAGAGGATAAAGGGTCATGGTTAGTTAGAGGATAGAGAGGAAAAAGGGTCATAGTTAGTTAGAGGAGAGAGAGGATAAAGGGTCATGGTTAGTTAGAGGAGAGAGAGGATAAAGGGTCATGGTTAGAGGATAGAGAGGATAAAGGTCATGGTTAGTTAGAGGATAGAGAGGATAAAGGGTCATGGTTAGAGGATAGAGAGGATAAAGGTCATGGTTAGTTAGAGGAGAGAGAGGATAAAGGGTCATGGTTAGAGGATAGAGAGGATAAAGGTCATGGTTAGTTAGAGGAGAGAGAGGATAAAGGGTCATGGTTAGAGGATAGAGAGGATAAAGGTCATGGTTAGTTAGAGGAGAGAGAGGATAAAGGGTCATGGTTAGTTAGAGGAGAGAGAGGATAAAGGGTCATGGTTAGAGGAGAGAGAGGATAAAGAGTCATGGTTAGTTAGAGGAGAGAGAGGATAAAGAGTCATGGTTAGTTAGAGGAGAGAGAGGATAAAGGGTCATGGGTTAGTTAGAGGATAGAGAGGATAAAGAGTCATGGTTAGTTAGAGGATAGAGAGGATAAAGGGTCATGGGTTAGTTAGAGGATAGAGAGGATAAAGGGTCATGGTTAGTTAGAGGAGAGAGAGGATAAAGAGTCATGGTTAGTTAGAGGAGAGAGAGGATAAAGGGTCATGGGTTAGTTAGAGGATAGAGAGGATAAAGGGTCATGGTTAGTTAGAGGAGAGAGAGGATAAAGGGTCATGGGTTAGTTAGAGGAGAGAGAGGATAAAGGGTCATGGTTAGTTAGAGGAGAGAGAGGATAAAGGGTCATGGTTAGATGATAGAGAGGATAAAGGGTCAAGGTTAGTTAGAGGATAGAGAGGATAAAGGGTCATGGGTTAGTTAGAGGATAGAGAGGATAAAGGGTCATGGTTAGTTAGAGGAGAGAGAGGATAAAGGGTCATGGTTAGTTAGAGGAGAGAGCGGATAAAGAGTCATGGTTAGTTAGAGGAGAGAGAGGATAAAGGGTCATGGTTAGAGGATAGAGAGGATAAAGGGTCATGGTTAGTTAGAGGAGAGAGAGGATAAAGGGTCATGGTTAGTTAGAGGAGAGAGAGGATAAAGGGTCATGGTTAGAGGATAGAGAGGATAAAGAGTCATGGTTAGTTAGAGGAGAGAGAGGATAAAGGGTCATGGTTAGTTAGAGGAGAGAGAGGATAAAGGGTCATGGTTAGTTAGAGGAGAGAGAGGATAAAGGGTCATGGTTAGTTAGAGGATAGAGAGGATAAAGGGTCATGGTTAGTTAGAGGAGAGAGAGGATAAAGGGTCATGGTTAGAGGAGAGAGAGGATAAAGGGTCATGGTTAGTTAGAGGAGAGAGAGGATAAAGGGTCATGGTTAGTTAGAGGAGAGAGAGGATAAAGGGTCATGGTTAGTTAGAGGATAGAGAGGATAAAGGGTCATGGTTAGTTAGAGGAGAGAGAGGATAAAGAGTCATGGTTAGATGATAGAGAGGATAAAGGGTCATGGTTAGTTAGAGGAGAGAGAGGATAAAGGGTCATGGTTAGTTAGAGGAGAGAGAGGATAAAGGGTCATGGTTAGTTAGAGGAGAGAGAGGATAAAGGGTCATGGTTAGATGATAGAGAGGATAAAGGGTCATGGTTAGTTAGAGGAGAGAGAGGATAAAGGGTCATGGTTAGTTAGAGGATAGAGAGGATAAAGGGTCATGGTTAGTTAGAGGAGAGAGAGGATAAAGGGTCATGGTTAGTTAGAGGATAGAGAGGATAAAGGGTCATGGTTAGTTAGAGGAGAGAGAGGATAAAGGGTCATGGTTAGTTAGAGGAGAGAGAGGATAAAGAGTCATGGTTAGAGGAGAGAGAGGATAAAGGGTCATGGTTAGTTAGAGAAGAGAGAGGATAAAGGGTCATGGTTAGAGGATAGAGAGGATAAAGGGTCATGGTTAGTTAGAGGAGAGAGAGGATAAAGGGTCATGGTTAGTTAGAGGAGAGAGAGGATAAAGGGTCATGGTTAGTTAGAGGATAGAGAGGATAAAGGGTCATGGTTAGTTAGAGGAGAGAGAGGATAAAGGGTCATGGTTAGATGATAGAGAGGATAAAGGGTCATGGTTAGTTAGAGGAGAGAGAGGATAAAGAGTCATGGTTAGTTAGAGGAGAGAGAGGATAAAGGGTAATGGTTAGTTAGAGGAGAGAGAGGATAAAGGGTCATGGTTAGTTAGAGGATAGAGAGGATAAAGGGTCATGGTTAGAGGAGAGAGAGGATAAAGGGTCATGGTTAGTTAGAGGAGAGAGAAGATAAAGGGTCATGGTTAGTTAGAGGATAGAGAGGATGAAGGGTCATGGTTAGTTAGAGGAGAGAGAGGATAAAGGGTCATGGTTAGTTAGAGGATAGAGAGGATAAAGGTCATGGTTAGAGGATAGAGAGGATAAAGGTCATGGTTAGTTAGAGGATAGAGAGGATAAAGGTCATGGTTAGTTAGAGGATAGAGAGGATAAAGGGTCATGGTTAGTTAGAGGATAGAGAGGATAAAGGGTCATGGTTAGTTAGAGGAGAGAGAGGATGAAGGGTCATGGTTAGAGGAGAGAGAGGATAAAGGGTCATGGTTAGTTAGAGGATAGAGAGGATAAAGGGTCATGGTTAGTTAGAGGAGAGAGAGGATAAAGGGTCATGGTTAGTTAGAGGAGAGAGAGGATAAAGGGTCATGGGTTAGTTAGAGGATAGAGAGGATAAAGGGTCATGGTTAGTTAGAGGAGAGAGAGGATAAAGGGTCATGGGTTAGTTAGAGGAGAGAGAGGATAAAGGGTCATGGTTAGAGGATAGAGAGGATAAAGGTCATGGTTAGTTAGAGGATAGAGAGGATAAAGGGTCATGGTTAGAGGATAGAGAGGATAAAGGTCATGGTTAGTTAGAGGAGAGAGAGGATAAAGGGTCATGGTTAGAGGATAGAGAGGATAAAGGTCATGGTTAGTTAGAGGAGAGAGAGGATAAAGGGTCATGGTTAGAGGATAGAGAGGATAAAGGTCATGGTTAGTTAGAGGAGAGAGAGGATAAAGGGTCATGGTTAGTTAGAGGAGAGAGAGGATAAAGGGTCATGGTTAGAGGAGAGAGAGGATAAAGAGTCATGGTTAGTTAGAGGAGAGAGAGGATAAAGAGTCATGGTTAGTTAGAGGAGAGAGAGGATAAAGGGTCATGGGTTAGTTAGAGGATAGAGAGGATAAAGAGTCATGGTTAGTTAGAGGATAGAGAGGATAAAGGGTCATGGGTTAGTTAGAGGATAGAGAGGATAAAGGGTCATGGTTAGTTAGAGGAGAGAGAGGATAAAGAGTCATGGTTAGTTAGAGGAGAGAGAGGATAAAGGGTCATGGGTTAGTTAGAGGATAGAGAGGATAAAGGGTCATGGTTAGTTAGAGGAGAGAGAGGATAAAGGGTCATGGGTTAGTTAGAGGAGAGAGAGGATAAAGGGTCATGGTTAGTTAGAGGAGAGAGAGGATAAAGGGTCATGGTTAGATGATAGAGAGGATAAAGGGTCAAGGTTAGTTAGAGGATAGAGAGGATAAAGGGTCATGGGTTAGTTAGAGGATAGAGAGGATAAAGGGTCATGGTTAGTTAGAGGAGAGAGAGGATAAAGGGTCATGGTTAGTTAGAGGAGAGAGCGGATAAAGAGTCATGGTTAGTTAGAGGAGAGAGAGGATAAAGGGTCATGGTTAGAGGATAGAGAGGATAAAGGGTCATGGTTAGTTAGAGGAGAGAGAGGATAAAGGGTCATGGTTAGTTAGAGGAGAGAGAGGATAAAGGGTCATGGTTAGAGGATAGAGAGGATAAAGAGTCATGGTTAGTTAGAGGAGAGAGAGGATAAAGGGTCATGGTTAGTTAGAGGAGAGAGAGGATAAAGGGTCATGGTTAGTTAGAGGAGAGAGAGGATAAAGGGTCATGGTTAGTTAGAGGATAGAGAGGATAAAGGGTCATGGTTAGTTAGAGGAGAGAGAGGATAAAGGGTCATGGTTAGAGGAGAGAGAGGATAAAGGGTCATGGTTAGTTAGAGGAGAGAGAGGATAAAGGGTCATGGTTAGTTAGAGGAGAGAGAGGATAAAGGGTCATGGTTAGTTAGAGGATAGAGAGGATAAAGGGTCATGGTTAGTTAGAGGAGAGAGAGGATAAAGAGTCATGGTTAGATGATAGAGAGGATAAAGGGTCATGGTTAGTTAGAGGAGAGAGAGGATAAAGGGTCATGGTTAGTTAGAGGAGAGAGAGGATAAAGGGTCATGGTTAGTTAGAGGAGAGAGAGGATAAAGGGTCATGGTTAGATGATAGAGAGGATAAAGGGTCATGGTTAGTTAGAGGAGAGAGAGGATAAAGGGTCATGGTTAGTTAGAGGATAGAGAGGATAAAGGGTCATGGTTAGTTAGAGGAGAGAGAGGATAAAGGGTCATGGTTAGTTAGAGGATAGAGAGGATAAAGGGTCATGGTTAGTTAGAGGAGAGAGAGGATAAAGGGTCATGGTTAGTTAGAGGAGAGAGAGGATAAAGAGTCATGGTTAGAGGAGAGAGAGGATAAAGGGTCATGGTTAGTTAGAGAAGAGAGAGGATAAAGGGTCATGGTTAGAGGATAGAGAGGATAAAGGGTCATGGTTAGTTAGAGGAGAGAGAGGATAAAGGGTCATGGTTAGTTAGAGGAGAGAGAGGATAAAGGGTCATGGTTAGTTAGAGGATAGAGAGGATAAAGGGTCATGGTTAGTTAGAGGAGAGAGAGGATAAAGGGTCATGGTTAGATGATAGAGAGGATAAAGGGTCATGGTTAGTTAGAGGAGAGAGAGGATAAAGAGTCATGGTTAGTTAGAGGAGAGAGAGGATAAAGGGTAATGGTTAGTTAGAGGAGAGAGAGGATAAAGGGTCATGGTTAGTTAGAGGATAGAGAGGATAAAGGGTCATGGTTAGAGGAGAGAGAGGATAAAGGGTCATGGTTAGTTAGAGGAGAGAGAAGATAAAGGGTCATGGTTAGTTAGAGGATAGAGAGGATGAAGGGTCATGGTTAGTTAGAGGAGAGAGAGGATAAAGGGTCATGGTTAGTTAGAGGATAGAGAGGATAAAGGTCATGGTTAGAGGATAGAGAGGATAAAGGTCATGGTTAGTTAGAGGATAGAGAGGATAAAGGTCATGGTTAGTTAGAGGATAGAGAGGATAAAGGGTCATGGTTAGTTAGAGGATAGAGAGGATAAAGGGTCATGGTTAGTTAGAGGAGAGAGAGGATGAAGGGTCATGGTTAGAGGAGAGAGAGGATAAAGGGTCATGGTTAGTTAGAGGATAGAGAGGATAAAGGGTCATGGTTAGTTAGAGGAGAGAGAGGATAAAGGGTCATGGTTAGTTAGAGGAGAGAGAGGATAAAGGGTCATGGTTAGAGGATAGAGAGGATAAAGGGTCATGGTTAGAGGAGAGAGAGGATAAAGGGTCATGGTTAGAGGATAGAGAGGATAAAGGGTCATGGTTAGTTAGAGGAGAGAGAGGATAAAGAGTCATGGTTAGTTAGAGGAGAGAGAGGATAAAGGGTCATGGTTAGAGGAGAGAGAGGATAAAGGGTCATGGTTAGAGGAGAGAGAGGATAAAGGGTCATGGTTAGAGGATAGAGAGGATAAAGGGTCATGGTTAGTTAGAGGAGAGAGAGGATAAAGAGTCATGGTTAGTTAGAGGAGAGAGAGGATAAAGGGTCATGGTTAGAGGATAGAGAGGATAAAGGGTCATGGTTAGTTAGAGGAGAGAGAGGATAAAGGGTCATGGTTAGTTAGAGGAGAGAGCGGATAAAGGGTCATGGTTAGTTAGAGGAGAGAGAGGATAAAGGGTCATGGTTAGAGGATAGAGAGGATAAAGGGTCATGGTTAGTTAGAGGAGAGAGAGGATAAAGGGTCATGGTTAGTTAGAGGAGAGAGAGGATAAAGGGTCATGGTTAGAGGATAGAGAGGATAAAGAGTCATGGTTAGTTAGAGGAGAGAGAGGATAAAGGGTCATGGTTAGTTAGAGGAGAGAGAGGATAAAGGGTCATGGTTAGTTAGAGGAGAGAGAGGATAAAGGGTCATGGTTAGTTAGAGGATAGAGAGGATAAAGGGTCATGGTTAGTTAGAGGAGAGAGAGGATAAAGGGTCATGGTTAGAGGAGAGAGAGGATAAAGGGTCATGGTTAGTTAGAGGAGAGAGAGGATAAAGGGTCATGGTTAGTTAGAGGAGAGAGAGGATAAAGGGTCATGGTTAGTTAGAGGATAGAGAGGATAAAGGGTCATGGTTAGTTAGAGGAGAGAGAGGATAAAGAGTCATGGTTAGATGATAGAGAGGATAAAGGGTCATGGTTAGTTAGAGGAGAGAGAGGATAAAGGGTCATGGTTAGTTAGAGGAGAGAGAGGATAAAGGGTCATGGTTAGTTAGAGGAGAGAGAGGATAAAGGGTCATGGTTAGATGATAGAGAGGATAAAGGGTCATGGTTAGTTAGAGGAGAGAGAGGATAAAGGGTCATGGTTAGTTAGAGGATAGAGAGGATAAAGGGTCATGGTTAGTTAGAGGAGAGAGAGGATAAAGGGTCATGGTTAGTTAGAGGATAGAGAGGATAAAGGGTCATGGTTAGTTAGAGGAGAGAGAGGATAAAGGGTCATGGTTAGTTAGAGGAGAGAGAGGATAAAGAGTCATGGTTAGAGGAGAGAGAGGATAAAGGGTCATGGTTAGTTAGAGAAGAGAGAGGATAAAGGGTCATGGTTAGAGGATAGAGAGGATAAAGGGTCATGGTTAGTTAGAGGAGAGAGAGGATAAAGGGTCATGGTTAGTTAGAGGAGAGAGAGGATAAAGGGTCATGGTTAGTTAGAGGATAGAGAGGATAAAGGGTCATGGTTAGTTAGAGGAGAGAGAGGATAAAGGGTCATGGTTAGATGATAGAGAGGATAAAGGGTCATGGTTAGTTAGAGGAGAGAGAGGATAAAGAGTCATGGTTAGTTAGAGGAGAGAGAGGATAAAGGGTAATGGTTAGTTAGAGGAGAGAGAGGATAAAGGGTCATGGTTAGTTAGAGGATAGAGAGGATAAAGGGTCATGGTTAGAGGAGAGAGAGGATAAAGGGTCATGGTTAGTTAGAGGAGAGAGAAGATAAAGGGTCATGGTTAGTTAGAGGATAGAGAGGATGAAGGGTCATGGTTAGTTAGAGGAGAGAGAGGATAAAGGGTCATGGTTAGTTAGAGGATAGAGAGGATAAAGGTCATGGTTAGAGGATAGAGAGGATAAAGGTCATGGTTAGTTAGAGGATAGAGAGGATAAAGGTCATGGTTAGTTAGAGGATAGAGAGGATAAAGGGTCATGGTTAGTTAGAGGATAGAGAGGATAAAGGGTCATGGTTAGTTAGAGGAGAGAGAGGATGAAGGGTCATGGTTAGAGGAGAGAGAGGATAAAGGGTCATGGTTAGTTAGAGGATAGAGAGGATAAAGGGTCATGGTTAGTTAGAGGAGAGAGAGGATAAAGGGTCATGGTTAGTTAGAGGAGAGAGAGGATAAAGGGTCATGGTTAGAGGATAGAGAGGATAAAGGGTCATGGTTAGAGGAGAGAGAGGATAAAGGGTCATGGTTAGAGGATAGAGAGGATAAAGGGTCATGGTTAGTTAGAGGAGAGAGAGGATAAAGAGTCATGGTTAGTTAGAGGAGAGAGAGGATAAAGGGTCATGGTTAGAGGAGAGAGAGGATAAAGGGTCATGGGTTAGTTAGAGGAGAGAGAGGATAAAGGGTCATGGTTAGTTAGAGGATAGAGAGGATAAAGGGTCATGGTTAGAGGATAGAGAGGATAAAGGGTCATGGTTAGAGGAGAGAGAGGATAAAGGGTCATGGTTAGTTAGAGGAGAGAGAGGATAAAGGGTCATGGTTAGTTAGAGGATAGAGAGGATAAAGGGTCATGGTTAGTTAGAGGAGAGAGAGGATAAAGGGTCATGGTTAGAGGAGAGAGAGGATAAAGGGTCATGGTTAGTTAGAGGAGAGAGAGGATAAAGGGTCATGGTTAGAGGATAGAGAGGATAAAGGGTCATGGTTAGAGGAGAGAGAGGATAAAGGGTCATGGTTAGTTAGAGGAGAGAGAGGATAAAGGGTCATGGTTAGTTAGAGGAGAGAGAGGATAAAGGGTCATGGTTAGAGGAGAGAGAGGATAAAGGGTCATGGTTAGTTAGAGGAGAGAGAGGATAAAGGGTCATGGTTAGTTAGAGGAGAGAGAGGATAAAGGGTCATGGTTAGAGGAGAGAGAGGATAAAGGGTCATGGTTAGAGGAGAGAGAGGATAAAGGGTCATGGTTAGTTAGAGGAGAGAGAGGATAAAGGGTCATGGTTAGTTAGAGGAGAGAGAGGATAAAGGGTCATGGTTAGTTAGAGGAGAGAGAGGATAAAGGGTCATGGTTAGAGGATAGAGAGGATAAAGGGTCATGGTTAGTTAGAGGAGAGAGAGGATAAAGGGTCATGGTTAGTTAGAGGAGAGAGAGGATAAAGGGTCATGGTTAGAGGATAGAGAGGATAAAGCGTCATGGTTAGTTAGAGGAGAGAGAGGATAAAGGGTCATGGTTAGTTAGAGGAGAGAGAGGATAAAGGGTCATGGTTAGAGGATAGAGAGGATAAAGGGTCATGGTTAGAGGATAAAGGGTCATGGTTAGTTAGAGGAGAGAGAGGATAAAGGGTCATGGTTAGTTAGAGGAGAGAGAGGATAAAGGGTCATGGTTAGTTAGAGGAGAGAGAGGATAAAGGGTCATGGTTAGAGGAGATAGAGGATAAAGGTCATGGTTAGAGGAGAGAGAGGATAAAGGGTCATGGTTAGTTAGACGAGAGAGAGGATAAAGGGTCATGGTTAGTTAGAGGATAGAGAGGAAAAAGAGTCATAGTTAGTTAGAGGAGAGAGAGGATAAAGGGTCATGGTTAGTTAGAGGAGAGAGAGGATAAAGGGTCATGGTTAGAGGATAGAGAGGATAAAGGTCATGGTTAGTTAGAGGATAGAGAGGATAAAGGGTCATGGTTAGAGGATAGAGAGGATAAAGGTCATGGTTAGTTAGAGGAGAGAGAGGATAAAGGGTCATGGTTAGAGGATAGAGAGGATAAAGGTCATGGTTAGTTAGAGGAGAGAGAGGATAAAGGGTCATGGTTAGTTAGAGGAGAGAGAGGATAAAGGGTCATGGTTAGAGGAGAGAGAGGATAAAGAGTCATGGTTAGTTAGAGGAGAGAGAGGATAAAGAGTCATGGTTAGTTAGAGGAGAGAGAGGATAAAGGGTCATGGTTAGTTAGAGGATAGAGAGGAAAAAGAGTCATAGTTAGTTAGAGGAGAGAGAGGATAAAGGGTCATGGTTAGTTAGAGGAGAGAGAGGATAAAGGGTCATGGTTAGAGGATAGAGAGGATAAAGGTCATGGTTAGTTAGAGGATAGAGAGGATAAAGGGTCATGGTTAGAGGATAGAGAGGATAAAGGTCATGGTTAGTTAGAGGAGAGAGAGGATAAAGGGTCATGGTTAGAGGATAGAGAGGATAAAGGTCATGGTTAGTTAGAGGAGAGAGAGGATAAAGGGTCATGGTTAGTTAGAGGAGAGAGAGGATAAAGGGTCATGGTTAGAGGAGAGAGAGGATAAAGAGTCATGGTTAGTTAGAGGAGAGAGAGGATAAAGAGTCATGGTTAGTTAGAGGAGAGAGAGGATAAAGGGTCATGGGTTAGTTAGAGGATAGAGAGGATAAAGAGTCATGGTTAGTTAGAGGATAGAGAGGATAAAGGGTCATGGGTTAGTTAGAGGATAGAGAGGATAAAGGGTCATGGTTAGTTAGAGGAGAGAGAGGATAAAGAGTCATGGTTAGTTAGAGGAGAGAGAGGATAAAGGGTCATGGGTTAGTTAGAGGATAGAGAGGATAAAGGGTCATGGTTAGTTAGAGGAGAGAGAGGATAAAGGGTCATGGGTTAGTTAGAGGAGAGAGAGGATAAAGGGTCATGGTTAGTTAGAGGAGAGAGAGGATAAAGGGTCATGGTTAGATGATAGAGAGGATAAAGGGTCAAGGTTAGTTAGAGGATAGAGAGGATAAAGGGTCATGGGTTAGTTAGAGGATAGAGAGGATAAAGGGTCATGGTTAGTTAGAGGAGAGAGAGGATAAAGGGTCATGGTTAGTTAGAGGAGAGAGAGGATAAAGAGTCATGGTTAGTTAGAGGAGAGAGAGGATAAAGGGTCATGGTTAGAGGATAGAGAGGATAAAGGGTCATGGTTAGTTAGAGGAGAGAGAGGATAAAGGGTCATGGTTAGAGGATAGAGAGGATAAAGGGTCATGGTTAGATGATAGAGAGGATAAAGGTCATGGTTAGTTAGAGGATAGAGAGGATAAAGGGTCATGGTTAGAGGATAGAGAGGATAAAGGGTCATGGTTAGAGGATAGAGAGGATAAAGGGTCATGGTTAGATGATAGAGAGGATAAAGGTCATGGTTAGTTAGAGGAGAGAGAGGATAAAGGGTCATGGTTAGTTAGAGAAGAGAGAGGATAAAGGGTTATGGTTAGAGGATAGAGAGGATAAAGGGTCATGGTTAGTTAGAGGAGAGAGAGGATAAAGGGTCATGGTTAGTTAGAGGAGAGAGAGGATAAAGGGTCATGGTTAGTTAGAGGATAGAGAGGATAAAGGGTCATGGTTAGTTAGAGGAGAGAGAGGATAAAGGGTCATGGTTAGATGATAGAGAGGATAAAGGGTCATGGTTAGTTAGAGGAGAGAGAGGATAAAGGGTCATGGTTAGTTAGAGGAGAGAGAGGATAAAGGGTAATGGTTAGTTAGAGGAGAGAGAGGATAAAGGGTCATGGTTAGTTAGAGGATAGAGAGGATAAAGGGTCATGGTTAGAGGAGAGAGAGGATAAAGGGTCATGGTTAGTTAGAGGAGAGAGAAGATAAAGGGTCATGGTTAGTTAGAGGATAGAGAGGATGAAGGGTCATGGTTAGTTAGAGGAGAGAGAGGATAAAGGGTCATGGTTAGTTAGAGGATAGAGAGGATAAAGGTCATGGTTAGAGGATAGAGAGGATAAAGGTCATGGTTAGTTAGAGGATAGAGAGGATAAAGGTCATGGTTAGTTAGAGGATAGAGAGGATAAAGGGTCATGGTTAGTTAGAGGATAGAGAGGATAAAGGGTCATGGTTAGTTAGAGGAGAGAGAGGATAAAGGGTCATGGTTAGAGGAGAGAGAGGATAAAGGGTCATGGTTAGTTAGAGGATAGAGAGGATAAAGGGTCATGGTTAGTTAGAGGAGAGAGAGGATAAAGGGTCATGGTTAGTTAGAGGAGAGAGAGGATAAAGGGTCATGGTTAGAGGATAGAGAGGATAAAGGGTCATGGTTAGAGGAGAGAGAGGATAAAGGGTCATGGTTAGAGGATAGAGAGGATAAAGGGTCATGGTTAGTTAGAGGAGAGAGAGGATAAAGAGTCATGGTTAGTTAGAGGAGAGAGAGGATAAAGGGTCATGGTTAGAGGAGAGAGAGGATAAAGGGTCATGGGTTAGTTAGAGGAGAGAGAGGATAAAGGGTCATGGTTAGTTAGAGGATAGAGAGGATAAAGGGTCATGGTTAGAGGATAGAGAGGATAAAGGGTCATGGTTAGAGGAGAGAGAGGATAAAGGGTCATGGTTAGTTAGAGGAGAGAGAGGATAAAGGGTCATGGTTAGTTAGAGGAGAGAGAGGATAAAGGGTTATGGTTAGTTAGAGGATAGAGAGGATAAAGGGTCATGGTTAGTTAGAGGAGAGAGAGGATAAAGGGTCATGGTTAGAGGAGAGAGAGGATAAAGGGTCATGGTTAGTTAGAGGAGAGAGAGGATAAAGGGTCATGGTTAGAGGATAGAGAGGATAAAGGGTCATGGTTAGAGGAGAGAGAGGATAAAGGGTCATGGTTAGTTAGAGGAGAGAGAGGATAAAGGGTCATGGTTAGTTAGAGGAGAGAGAGGATAAAGGGTCATGGTTAGAGGAGAGAGAGGATAAAGGGTCATGGTTAGTTAGAGGAGAGAGAGGATAAAGGGTCATGGTTAGTTAGAGGAGAGAGAGGATAAAGGGTCATGGTTAGAGGAGAGAGAGGATAAAGGGTCATGGTTAGAGGAGAGAGAGGATAAAGGGTCATGGTTAGTTAGAGGAGAGAGAGGATAAACGGTCATGGTTAGTTAGAGGAGAGAGAGGATAAAGGGTCATGGTTAGTTAGAGGAGAGAGAGGATAAAGGGTCATGGTTAGAGGATAGAGAGGATAAAGGGTCATGGTTAGTTAGAGGAGAGAGAGGATAAAGGGTCATGGTTAGTTAGAGGAGAGAGAGGATAAAGGGTCATGGTTAGAGGATAGAGAGGATAAAGCGTCATGGTTAGTTAGAGGAGAGAGAGGATAAAGGGTCATGGTTAGTTAGAGGAGAGAGAGGATAAAGGGTCATGGTTAGAGGATAGAGAGGATAAAGGGTCATGGTTAGTTAGAGGAGAGAGAGGATAAAGGGTCATGGTTAGTTAGAGGAGAGAGAGGATAAAGGGTCATGGTTAGAGGATAGAGAGGATAAAGGGTCATGGTTAGAGGATAAAGGGTCATGGTTAGTTAGAGGAGAGAGAGGATAAAGGGTCATGGTTAGTTAGAGGAGAGAGAGGATAAAGGGTCATGGTTAGTTAGAGGAGAGAGAGGATAAAGGGTCATGGTTAGAGGAGAGAGAGGATAAAGGTCATGGTTAGAGGAGAGAGAGGATAAAGGGTCATGGTTAGTTAGACGAGAGAGAGGATAAAGGGTCATGGTTAGTTAGAGGATAGAGAGGATAAAGGGTCATGGTTAGTTAGAGGAGAGAGAGGATAAAGGGTCATGGTTAGTTAGAGGAGAGAGAGGATAAAGGGTCATGGTTAGAGGATAGAGAGGATAAAGGTCATGGTTAGTTAGAGGATAGAGAGGATAAAGGGTCATGGTTAGAGGATAGAGAGGATAAAGGTCATGGTTAGTTAGAGGAGAGAGAGGATAAAGGGTCATGGTTAGAGGATAGAGAGGATAAAGGTCATGGTTAGTTAGAGGAGAGAGAGGATAAAGGGTCATGGTTAGAGGATAGAGAGGATAAAGGTCATGGTTAGTTAGAGGAGAGAGAGGATAAAGGGTCATGGTTAGTTAGAGGAGAGAGAGGATAAAGGGTCATGGTTAGAGGAGAGAGAGGATAAAGAGTCATGGTTAGTTAGAGGAGAGAGAGGATAAAGAGTCATGGTTAGTTAGAGGAGAGAGAGGATAAAGAGTCATGGGTTAGTTAGAGGATAGAGAGGATAAAGAGTCATGGTTAGTTAGAGGATAGAGAGGATAAAGGGTCATGGGTTAGTTAGAGGATAGAGAGGATAAAGGGTCATGGTTAGTTAGAGGAGAGAGAGGATAAAGGGTCATGGTTAGTTAGAGGAGAGAGAGGATAAAGGGTCATGGGTTAGTTAGAGGATAGAGAGGATAAAGGGTCATGGTTAGTTAGAGGAGAGAGAGGATAAAGGGTCATGGTTAGTTAGAGGAGAGAGAGGATAAAGGGTCATGGGTTAGTTAGAGGATAGAGAGGATAAAGGGTCATGGTTAGTTAGAGGAGAGAGAGGATAAAGGGTCATGGTTAGTTAGAGGAGAGAGAGGATAAAGAGTCATGGTTAGTTAGAGGAGAGAGAGGATAAAGGGTCATGGTTAGAGGATAGAGAGGATAAAGGGTCATGGTTAGTTAGAGGAGAGAGAGGATAAAGGGTCATGGTTAGAGGATAGAGAGGATAAAGGGTCATGGTTAGATGATAGAGAGGATAAAGGTCATGGTTAGTTAGAGGATAGAGAGGATAAAGGGTCATGGTTAGAGGATAGAGAGGATAAAGGGTCATGGTGAAAATGTTTTTATCGAAACCAAAATCGAAAACCGTGATTATTTTTAAATAATTGAACCGAAACCAAACCGACCTCAAAAAGCACTAATCGCTTAGCACTATTAGCCGCTGTGGTCTCGAAAAACATCTGACTGCTGGAACGGTTTGCCTCTCAGTCAGTCAGTCAGTCAGTCAGTTGGCACAGTACTAAAGTCTTTATTCAAACCATGCACTCTCACAGACTCAAGACAGCAACACTTCAGATGTATCAATAAGGATTGGAGTCACTTGTATAACATACTTCAAAGTTATCTGTAAACCACTTCCTCTGATGTTGTGCTGGTGTAATACACCAAGAATGAGGCAAGAATGTTGTTTATTATAAATTATCACTATCATAACTATGATGGTGATGATGATGATTATGATTATGATGGTGATGATTATGATGGGCCCCGTGTAGCTCAGTTGGTAGAGCATGGCGCTTGCAACGCCAGGGTTGTGTGTTCGATCATGATTATGATGGTGATGATGACAATGATGGGGATGGTGATGATAAATGTGCATGTTCCTCTCCCCTCCCAGGACACAGCCCTGTGGACTACATGCTGCTGTCTGTCCAGGTGATGATTCGCCATGGCGACCGTTACCCCCTTTACGCCATCCCCAAAACGAAGCGGCCTGCCATCGACTGCACCCTGTTCCCAAAGAGGTGAGAGCAACGCCCACTGACTGAACATCCAACCAAACCAAGGGAATGATGATGCAACAGATAGTCTTTAGTCTCCCATTATTCATTATTCATTCATTAAAGGACTTCTGTTAAATAAAGATGGCCTCCTGAATTAACTGGAGTCTCTACTGTAAATGTTAGGTATTCACTCCAGCTCCACAGCTTCCATTAGATCATTAGACCATTAGACCATTAGATCATTAGATCATTAGATCATTAGACCATTAGATCATTAGATCACTAGATCATTAGATCATTAGACAATTAGATCACTAGATCACTAGATCACTAGACCATTAGACCATTAGATCACTAGATCACTAGATCACTAGACCATTAGATCATTAGATCATTAGACCATTAAATCATTAGACCATTAGATCATTAAATCATTAAATCATTAGACCATTAAATCATTAGACCATTAAATCATTAGATCGTTAGACCATTAGATCATTAGACCATTAGACCATTAGATCATTGCACATCATCTTCTGCACATCTATCATTCCAGTGTTAATACGAAATTGTAATTATTCTGCACTATGGCCTATTTATTGCCTTACCTCCATAACTTACTACATTTGCACACACTGTATATAGATGTTCTATTGTGTTATTGACTGTACGTTTTGTTTATCCCATATGTAACTCTGTGTTGTTGTTTTTATCGAGCTGCTTTGCTTTATCTTGGCCAGGTCGCAGTTGTAAATGAGAACTTGTTCTCAACTGGTTTACCTGGTTAAATAAAGGTGAAATATTTATTTTTTGTTTTTTGTTTTGATCATTAGACCATTAGATCATTAGATTAGATCAAATGCAGTTTTGACTGCATCCAGAAAATTATACCACTTTGTCTTTTGAAGAGTTTCTGGTTAGCATATCAGTGAAACGCTTAAGCAATAATTGCTATGAAGAAGAGGGGAATGTGAGAAGGGAAAATGAGCTGTTGTTGTTAGTGGAAGTGATTAGCTGTGTGATTTGGAGCTACTAGATGCTCAGTCTGACTGTGATAGATGTAGTGCTCTCTGGGGTTAGAGCTGAGATGTCTGCTATGGAATTATCTGGAGTTTCAGGGAGGTGCATGTCCTGCCTGGGGCCACAGGTTCACTTTCGCTGGCACCTAGGAGCATCAGAGTGATCAGACTACACGTTTTGAGCTCTAACAAAATTGTGACTATTTTAACTGTCCAACTCTCCATTTGACTTTCATCTGTCTCATTTTCTCCCACTTGTCTTCCCTCCATCTCTTTGTCTCTCTCTGGTAGACTGTGTCATGCTTGTCACTGTCTTCCCTCCATCTCTGTCTCTCTCTGGTAGACTGTGTCATGCTTGTCACTGTCTTTCCTCCATCTCGTTGTCTCTCTCTGGTAGACTGTGTCATGCTTGTCACTGTCTTCCCTCCATCTCTGTCTCTCTCTGGTAGACTGTGTCATGCTTGTCACTGTCTTCCCTCCATCTCTGTCTCTCTCTGGTAGACTGTGTCATGCTTGTCACTGTCTTCCCTCCATCTCTGTCTCTCTCTGGTAGACTGTGTCATGCTTGTCACTGTCTTCCCTCCATCTCTTTGTCTCTCTCTGGTAGACTGTGTCATGCTTGTCACTGTCTTCCCTCCATCTCTGTCTCTCTCTGGTAGACTGTGTCATGCTTGTCACTGTCTTCCCTCCATCTCTGTCTCTCTCTGGTAGACTGTGTCATGCTTGTCACTGTCTTCCCTCCATCTCTTTGTCTCTCTCTGGTAGACTGTGTCATGCTTGTCACTGTCTTCCCTCCATCTTGTTGTCTCTCTCTGGTAGACTGTGTCATGCTTGTCACTGTCTTCCCTCCATCTCTGTCTCTCTCTGGTAGACTGTGTCATGCTTGTCACTGTCTTCCCTCCATCTCTGTCTCTCTCTGGTAGACTGTGTCATGCTTGTCACTGTCTTCCCTCCATCTCTTTGTCTCTCTCTGGTAGACTGTGTCATGCTTGTCACTGTCTTCCCTCCATCTCGTTGTCTCTCTCTGGTAGACTGTGTCATGCTTGTCACTGTCTTCCCTCCATCTCGTTGTCTCTCTCTGGTAGACTGTGTCATGCTTGTCACTGTCTTCCCTCCATCTCTGTCTCTCTCTGGTAGACTGTGTCATGCTTGTCACTGTCTTCCCTCCATCTCTGTCTCTCTCTGGTAGACTGTGTCATGCTTGTCACTGTCTTCCTTCCATCTCTGTCTCTCTCTGGTAGACTGTGTCATGCTTGTCACTGTCTTCCCTCCATCTCTGTCTCTCTCTGGTAGACTGTGTCATGCTTGTCACTGTCTTCCCTCCATCTCTGTCTCTCTCTGGTAGACTGTGTCATGCTTGTCACTGTCTTCCCTCCATCTCGTTGTCTCTCTCTGGTAGACTGTGTCATGCTTGTCACTGTCTTCCCTCCATCTCTGTCTCTCTCTGGTAGACTGTGTCATGCTTGTCACTGTCTTCCCTCCATCTCTGTCTCTCTCTGGTAGACTGTGTCATGCTTGTCACTGTCTTCCCTCCATCTCTGTCTCTCTCTGGTAGACTGTGTCATGCTTGTCACTGTCTTCCCTCCATCTCTGTCTCTCTCTGGTAGACTGTGTCATGCTTGTCACTGTCTTCCCTCCATCTCGTTGTCTCTCTCTGGTAGACTGTGTCATGCTTGTCACTGTCTTCCCTCCATCTCTTTGTCTCTCTCTGGTAGACTGTGTCATGCTTGTCACTGTCTTCCCTCCATCTTGTTGTCTCTCTCTGGTAGACTGTGTCATGCTTGTCACTGTCTTCCCTCCATCTCTGTCTCTCTCTGGTAGACTGTGTCATGCTTGTCACTGTCTTCCCTCCATCTCTGTCTCTCTCTGGTAGACTGTGTCATGCTTGTCACTGTGGTGTTGTGATTTATGTGTTTGGTTTACTACTACTGTTCTGCTGCTACTCTCTGGTGCAGATGGATGCGCGCACACACACACAGACACACATACACACACACACACACACACACACACACACACACACACACACACACACACACACAGCTATGTCTTACTATACTTGTGAGGACTTTTGGAGACTAACAATTGATTCCCATTCAAAATCCTATTTCCCATAACCGTAACCTAACCTTAACCCCTAAACATAACCCTAACTCCTAACCCTTACCCTAAACTTAACCACTAACACCTAACCTTAAATCTAACCCTAAGCCTAAAATAGCCTTTTTACAAGTGACGACCGGCAAAATGTCCTCACGTTTCCACATTTTAGTTGGTTTACTATTCTTGTTAGGACTTCTGGTACTCACAAGTATAGTCAAATGTGTATACACACACACGAATGCAACCACACACACACGGTTTTGCTGCCTCTGTTATCTAACTTGATTTGAAAAACACAATTTTCCATGCTGCTGTGAAGAAGCAATACTGTCACTGTCAGAAATACTCCCCACTGAGAAATGACTTAGCATACACACACATTTGATATTTGATATCCTCTCTCTCTTTCATGTTATCATCTTCCCATATCCTTTTCTCTCTCTGTGTATAACTGTATCTTATTCTGTGTTCACCCCCCCTCTCATCCACCTGTCATCCTGTCTGTCATCCCACTGTTCACCCCCCCTCTCATCCACCTGTCATCCTGTCTGTCATCCCACTGTTCACCCCCCCCCTCTCATCCACCTGTCATCCTGTCTGTCATCCCACTGTTCACCCCCCCCTCTCATCCACCTGTCATCCTGTCTGTCATCCCACTGTTCACCCCTCCTCTCATCCACCTGTCATCCTGTCTGTCATCCCACTGCATCCCACTGCTCTGTCTCTCATCATCCAGATGACAGTTTCTGATAAGATATTATTTATAGAAAGGGAAGTCATTGCTGTGGCTCTTTCTGCACATTCTCAAAAGTAAAGATCAGGGCAGGAAGAGCTCTTTCAGACCTGGCTTCCCTCAGTCAGAAGTGTGTGTGAAAAGAGTGTGTGTGTGAGAGAGGTTGTGTGTGAGGGCACTTGGGTTCTGTCTACTTTGATTGGCACAACAGAGTGATCCCCGGTGACTTGCATAACCTTGGATCTTGACATGTTATTCTGAACATATGGCCGATAAATTCCTCCCCAATCCTCTTTTTGGGATATCTTGGTCTCTGGCCATTTGCAAAATTCAACATGGGCATTTCATTCTGAGCTGATGGGTCTTGCAGAGGAAGAGTCAGTAATCGGAGTAATCTGTGGCCACTGGGCCTGGCCTTCACACAGAGCTGAGAGGACTGGTGAATATGTCTGCTATGAAGCCAAACCTTGGCTAGAAGATAATTACACATCTTCACTAATGTGTGGCATGTCATAAGAAGGCATAACCCAAACCACATGAGGTTGGTGGCACCTTTAATTGGGGAGGACGGGCTTGTGGTAATGGCTGGAGCGGAATCAGTGGAATGGTATCAAATACATCAAACACAAGGTTTCCAGGTGTTTGATGCCATTCCATTTGTTCCGTTCCGGCCATTATAATGAGTCGTTCTCCCCTCCTCAGCAGCCTCCTGTGACCCAAACCCACATGAGCGCTCAGGCATTCTGAGTTTGTGTCTGTACTCTCTCTCTCTCTCTCTCTCTCTCTCTCTCTCTCTCTCTGTCTCTGTCTCTGTCTCTCTCTCTCTCTGTCTCTCTCTCTCTGTCTCTCTCTCTCTCTCTCTCTCTCTCTCTCTCTCTCTCTCTCTCTCTCTCTCTCTCTCTCTCTCTCTCTCTCTCTCTCTCTCTCTCTCTGTCTCTGTCTCTCTCTCTCTGTGTGTGGTGTGACTGGACCAGTATTCAATGCCATCTGGCTCTCAGCACCGACATTCCACTCCAAGTCAGAGCTGAAAAGAGCGAGGGAGAGAGGGAGGAGAGAGAGAGAAACAGAGAGATGCAAGGCAACACAGCAGAGAGAGTGGGAAGGATCCACGGAGAGAAAACAGGAGTGTGAGACATAGAGAGAGAGAAACGGAGAGAGTGAGGGATGAAGAGAGACTTGGGGAGGTTGAGATGTGAACCTCCTGAGAGAGGAGCTTAGTTTTGCTGGAGCTGCAATAGATGCAGCAGACGTGTGTATGAGCAAGCTGTGTTGCCTCTGGGGTGTGTGTGGATTATGTGTGTGCTTGGGAGAGAGAGATTTACATTTATGAAAGTCCTATTTATAAAGGTCTACAATCTGGGTCTGTTTTTATTTTGGCCAGTGTGTAATTATGGGGATCTATTCTGCACTAGCATATGTTATAGGCGGGATCCTAGGGGACAGTTGGAGTGTGTGTCTGTGTGTGTGCGTGTAATTCCCCATAGCTGGCACTAGCATGCCGAGTTGACCCACTGTCTCTGTCTGTGGTCTCTCCAGCTGGAAACTATTCCCCCTCTTTAGCCTGCCTTTCTCTCCTCTCTCCTCTCTCTCGCGCTCTCTCTCTCTCTCTCTCTCTCTCTCTCTCTCTCTCTCTCTCTCTCTCTCTCTCTCTCTCTCTCTCTCTCTCTCTCTCTCTCTCTCTCTCTCTCTCTCTCGCTCTCACTCGCTCTTTCTCTTTGTCTCTCTCTCTGTCTCTCTCTCTCTCTTTCTCTTTGTCTCTCTCTCTTTGTCTCTCTTTCTCTTTATCTCTCTCTTTCTCTCTCTCCCTTTCCTGCTCTGTCTTGCTTGACAATTCAAAGGGATTTGGCAACCATTGAGAAAGATATTTAGTGAGCAAGGCAATAGAATAGAAGAATGTTAAATCAAACACCAGCATAGTGCATGGTCCTTTAGTTAGAGACTGGAGCTGCCTGACTAACGTTAGTTAGAGACTGGAGCTGCCTGACAAACGTTAGTTAGAGACTGGAGCTGCCTGACAAACGTTAGTTAGAGACTGGAGCTGCCTGGCAAACGTGATTTGATGATGTAATACTATTCTGTGGTGGAAGGCACAGCTTTACGGTCAATGTTTCAACCAATCATGACAAACCTAGTAAAATCTGAGACTAATGATAGGATGTGATGTGGTTTTGGATGACGTCTCAGAACTGGATCGCTATGGAAACCAGAGTGCCACTGTGTGTGTGTGTGTGTGTTCGTGTATGTGTGTGTGTGTGCGTGCTCGTGTGTACCGTAGAGCCCCTGCCATCCCATAAATAATCTTTAATCTGTAGCGCTGTGGTGCGGTTGAGCTGCAGCTCCCAGATTTGATGTATTAAACTGTAATCCTTAATCATCTCTAATCGTTTAGATCTTTGACTGATCATCCCCTGCCCTGACAGTACACTGACCTCACTGTGAGGTAAAGATGATGCTCTTGTCTCTGTAGCCAAGTCTCTGCTGATTGTGTCTATATAGCCCTCACACATTGAACTAGGCTCAGTCGTTGTGTTAGACAGCCCCCTGGTGGTAGAGACATCACAGTACAAGGCTGCATGCAACTTTAACTATAGTTTTCATCCTATATGAACGGTTGTTTCCTTCCACATGGCACATATTCATCATGTCACTTAAACCCACTCTCTCTCTCTTTCTTTCTTTCTTTCTTTCTTTCTTTCTTTCTTTCTTTCTTTCTTTCTTTCTTTCTTTCTTTCTTTCTTTCTTTCTTTCTTTCTTCTCTCTCCCACCTTCCAGGAAGCCCTCCCACCCCCAGCTCAAATCCTTCATTGGTCACATGGCCCAGGGGGGGCGTGGCCAATGGGAGGGGACTCTCAGCTCATTGCCTCGCCTCCCTAACCACAACGCCTGTGAGATGGGCGAGCTCACTCAGACAGGTAACCAACCAATAAATCACATTAAAGATGTGTAATGAACCAACAAATCGCATTCCAGACGGGCTGGGTTTAGATCTGAAATGTGCAACCAATCTCTGTCTTTCCCCTGTTCAGGTGTGGTGCAGCACTTACGCAATGGCCAGCTCCTTCGCCAAGCCTACAAGCGCCACAAACTCCTCCCGCCCGATTGGTCGACCAAGCAGGTGTGGGTGGAGACTACGGGCAGGAGCCGCACCCTCCAGAGCGGGATGGCTCTTCTGTATGGGTTCCTGCCAGACTTTGACTGGAGCCGTCTGACAGTCCACCACCAGTGGAGCACGTTGTTCTGTGGCTCAGCCTGTGACTGTCCTGCTAGGAACCGCTATCTGGAGGAGGAGCAGAGGAGACAGTACCGCCTTAGAGTGGCAGACACTGAACTGGAGAGGACCTACGCAGACATGGCCCGTACGCTAGGTCTGCCCCCGCGCCAGCTCAGAGCTGCCAACCCTATAGACTCTCTTCTGTGCCACCTGTGCCACGGCCTGTCCTTCCCCTGTGTGCCAGCAGGGAGTGCTATCGGCAGTGGGGGCTGTCTGACTCTGGCTCAGTTCGCTGTGATCCGCAGGCAGCAGTTAGAGGACGAGGTGGACAGGAGGAGGGTGGGGCTGTATCGCCGCTACGCCCTGCTCGCCACGCACCCCTACCTCAACCGCACCGCCAACAGGATGGAGCGCGTCGCCAAGGCCAACGCTCCAGGCCGAAAACCCCGCGCTGGAGGAGAGGAGGTGTTCACCCTGTCCTCGGCTCACGACGTCACCGTGGCGCCGTTACTAAGCGCCCTGGGCTTGGAGGAGGCATTGTTCCCGAGGTTTGCAGCGAGGGTTGTGTTTGAGTTGTGGAAGAGTCCGCCCGCAACGCAGGGACAACGTAAGGGGCAAGGGCAGGGCCAGGATAAGGCTGCTAGGGTGAAAGGGGAGAGGTCAAAGGGTGGTAACGGGGGGGACATGTTTGTGAGGGTTCTATACAATGGAGAGGACGTAACCTTCCATACCACCTTCTGTCGCTCACATGACCACCACGCCACACAGCCACTATGCCCCCTAGGTAACTTCCTGTCTTTCGTCAGGAAAGACATGTTCAGTGTCCTCAACGCCACGTCCTACCACGATGCCTGCTACCGACAGACAGGCTGACTGACAGAGGGATGGAGAGAGAAAAGGAGGAGAGGAAGGGAATCATTTAGCTGATTTTGGAATTTGTTAATAGCTCTTTTCCCACTTTGATGGTAGTGTCCTATTGCACTATTTTAATGTCTTAAAACTTTCACATTTTTGTAAAGTCACAAACATTCCTGGAAAGTATAGATACTGATCATACATATCATGCGCACAAACACACTGCAAAAATACATATTTTCACCAACAAATTCCTATACACAAACACATACTTCATGCCTTCTTGATCAGATGTCTTTGTCGATAAAGTTTGACTTCTAAACTGACAGCCTTGTGGTGTTGACAATCACACCCGGATACTGCAATTATTCACATTTGAACGTTGACCTTTCTACAATTTTTTAGTTTTTGAAATGTTTGTAAGGGAATTACATTTTGGGGTGGAAGTTAAGGGCACTCAGACACTTTATTCACACATTCCTGCATTCCAACTGGGAATGTTGAGATTCCGGTTTTTGCAAATTCCTGCATTGAAAGGGGAAAGTTGAAACTGGAAACACTAATGCTGAATTAGTTCATATAAAACTTAAAAACGGCCATTTATAATTTGTGTCACACCCTGACCTTGAGAGGTCTGTTGTCTTTAGTTGGTTTGGTCAGGGCGTGAGATTCTATGCTGGAGATTCTATGTTTGTGATCTAGGTAGTGTATTTCTATGTTTGGCCGGGGTGTGATTCCCAATCAGAGAGAGCTGTCGCTCGTTGTCTCTGATTGGGGATCATACTTAAGTAGCCTGTTTGCCTAACAGGGATTGTGGGATCGTGTTCTGTGTTAAGCTTGTATGTGTTTAGCCTGAGGACTTCACGTTACGTTGTTTCTTGTTTTGTTTAATGTTTATTTGATTTAATAAACATGTTTGCATACCACGCTGCACCTTGGTCTGACCCGTCTCTCAACGAACGTGACATTTGTCTTTATATTGTCTGACATTTTGATTAAAATGGTGTTGGAGACCAATAGAATTAGAGTCAGTTTTGCTGTACAATTAATTCATTTTAGTTTACTTCAAAAAAAATTGCTCAACTACATATTGCACTTCAGGCTGAAGTCGATTTCAATGTTAATAATTAAGTCATTCCAACAATTTACACTCAATGTTTACTCAATAATTAAAATATTCTGCACCTTAGTAAAGGCTAGTTGTTATGGTACTTAGATTCCACTGCTGCTGTAAGATGGTAATAACAGTTAATAAATATGTAATTAGTATTTGTACATTTTTCCACTTAATAAATATGTAATCAGTAATTGTACATTTTTCCACTTCATGAAGGCAACCATTTTTCAGTGGCCATTTTCCAGTTGGGACTATTTTTATTAATGATGTTCATCATTTTTAATAATTATTATTTTTACTGTAAAGCACATTACACAGTGGGCAAAGAAGTAATACAACTCGTTTCCTCACAACTGTCCAAGTATTGTGTGAAAACGTATGAGCTAACATATTACTGTTCTGAATTCCCCAAGTCTCATAGACTAGATGTAACATAGTAAACATACATCCGGGACACTCCAATTAGTATGATATGTTATGGTTGGTATGGTTACATAAGACAGAAGGTTGGTCGGGGTGGTCGGGGTGGATGGGGTGGATGGTTGGTCGGGGTGGATGGGTGGTCGGGGTGGATGGGTGTTCTTATAACATCCCTTACAGGAATCCTGCATGAATTCAACCTTTTGTGAAGGAATTGTGCAGGTGTTCTGCATGAATCTGTAAGATTGACAAAATCCTGCAGGAAAAGTCCCTGATGCTAGTCCTGCAGAAAATGTTAAAAATCCTGCACAAACATGATATTGTGGTCCTCTGTAGCTCAATTGGTAGAGCACGGCGCTTGTAACGCCAGGGTAGTGGGTTCGATCCCAGGGACCACCCATACGTAAAAATGTATGCACACATGACTGTAAGTCGCTTTGGATAAAAGTGTCTGCTAAATGTCATATTATTATTATTATATTCCTGCAGGATTTAGATATTCCTAGGGCCATATCAGTTTAGTCTCAGTCCTGACTTAAATTTGCTTGAAAATCAGACAAGGTTTGAATATTGCTGTCCATCAATGATTCCCAACCAAATTTAATGAGCTTGAGCAATTTTGACAAAAACAATGGATATATGTAGCCCTAAGAGTTGTGTAATGGCTCCCAAATGTGCTTCTACCAAGTATTAACACAGGGGTTGGAGACTTATCCAATTATGATTTTTCTACAACTTTATTTTACTTTGAAAATGTGTAGGTTGTGTAGATCTGTATGTATACAGTACCAGTCAAAAGTTTGGACACACCTACTCATTCAAGGGTTATTCTTATACTATTTTCTACATTGTAGAATAATAGTGAAGACATCAAAACTATGAAATAACACATATGGAATCATGTAGTAACCAATTTTTTTTTAAACAAATCAAAATTGATTTTAAAGTAGCCACCCTTTGCCTTGATGACAGCTTTGCACACTCTTGGCATTCTCTCAACCAGCTTCACAAGGTAGTCACCTGGAATGCATTTCAATTAACAGGTGTGCCTTCTTAAAAGTTTTGTGGAATTTCTTTCCTTCTTAATGCGTTTGAGCCGAATCAGTTGTTGTGATGCGTGATTTGAAGGAGTCAGGCGCAGGAGGGTAAATCACAGTATACAGAGTTTATTCCGTAATCCAGCGTAACCAGTCCAGTGCGCAAAACAGGCACACTGGAACAAACATGCACACAGGGAAAATACCCCAGCAATACAAAATACTGAGCTCAACGAGCTACTAATCCTCACAATGAACAATCACCCACAAGGACAAGGGGGGCAGAGGGAACACTTAAACACGTACTAATGAGGGGAATATGAACCAGGTGTGTGTAATTGACAAGACAAGACAAATGGAATGATGAGATATGGAGCGGCAGTGGCTAGAAGGCCGGTGACGACGAACGCCAAAGCCTGCCCGAACAAGGAGGGGAGGCAGCTTCGGAGGAAGTCGTGACAGTTGTGTTGTGACAAGGTAGGGGTGGTATACAGAAGATAGCCCTATTTGGTAAAAGACCAAGTCCATATTATGGCAAGAACAGCTCAAATAAGCAAAGAGAAACGACAGTCCATCATTACTTTAAGACATGAAGGTCAGTCAATACGGAACATTTCAATAACTTTGAAAGTTTCTTCAAGGGCAATCTCAAAAACCATCAAGCGCTATGATGAAACTGGCTCTCACGAGGACCACCACAGGAAAGGAAGATCCAGAGTTACCTCTGCTGCAGAGGATAAGTTCATTAGAGTTAACTGCACCTCAGATTGCTGTCCAAATAAATGCTTCACAGAGTTCAAGTAACAGACACATCTCAACATCAACTGTTCAGAGAAGACTGTGTGAATCAGGCCTTAATGGTTGAATTGTTGCAAAGAAACCACTACTAAAGGTCACCAATAATAAGAAGAGACTTGCTTGGGCCAAGAAACACAAGCAATGGACATTAGACCGGTGGAAATCTGTTGTTTGGTCTAATGAGTCTAAATTTGAGATTTTTAGTTCCAACCGCCGTGTTTTTGTGAGACGCAGAGTAGGTGAATGGATGATCTCTGCATGTGTGGTTCCCACCGTGAAGCATGGAGGAGGAGGTGTGATGGTGTGGGGGTGCTTTGCTGGTGGCACTGTCTGTGATTTATTTAGAATTCAAGGCACACTTAACCAGCATTCTGCAGTGATACGCCATCCCATCTGGTTTCGCTTAGTGGGACTATAATTTTGTTTTTCAACAGGACAATGACCCAAAACACACCTCCAGGCTGCGTAAGGGCTATTTGACCAAGATGAGAGTGATAGAGTGCTGCATCAGATGACCTGGCCTCCACAATCACCAGACCTCAACCCAATTGAGATGGTTTGGGATGATTTGGGACGCAGAGTGAAGGAAAAGCAGCCAACAAGTGCTCAGCATATGTGGGAACTCCTTCAAGACTGTTGGAAAAGCATTCCTCATGAAGCTGGTTGAGAGAATGCCAAGAGAGTGCAAAGCTGTCATCAAGGCAAAGGGTGGCTACTTGGAAGAATCTAAAATCTAAAATATATTTTGATTTGTTTAACACTTTTTTGGTTACTACATGATTCCATATGAGTTATTTCGTAATTTTGATGTCTTCACTATTATTCTACAATGTAGAAAATAATAAAAATAAAGAAAAACCCTTGAATGAGTAGGTGTGTCCAAACCTTTGACTGGTACTGTATATATATATATATATAAAATCCCTTTTTAGATTTAATTATAAAAAATACGAAAAATGTTCAAGGGGCTTTAGACTTTATATAGGCAATATACATAGAAATCAACATGGATTTTGAATATTGATATCGCTGGACTCTCAACTGTCAGATAAGAAGGAAAGTATGCCCCCTGGTGGCGAGTAGTTATGTCAGGTATAGGCTGTTTAAGCCGCTGGGACTCAAGATCCTGAGAGCCAGTGTCTATCTACACAGTGTCTACTCGTATTCAGCTAAATTTTAGTTATTGCTGTCCAGTCTCCACAAGTCTTGGTAATATAGCAGGTTACAATGCCATGATGAAACCATTAGTTATCACAGTGCTAGACAACTTGAGTTGAGAAGCTCTTCTGTAGTGCAAATGAGTTGCCCGTACCTCCTCCAATATAGCTCCTTTACCATCAAACAACTATTTCCACACAGAGACCACCATACTTGGCTATCATTGCCTTTTAATATTATTAGGTGGAGATGGAGTATCATTCCTCTGCACAGCAGTGTCTAGACCCCTCCAACTCAACTCTGGACCTCGAAGCCATCTTCCACTGCTTTTTTTCATTGTTCCCCTCTAATCAGGGACTGATTTATATCTGGGACACCAGCTTTGTGCGATTAATTATCAGGTAAAACAGAAAACAAGCAGGCTCCGGACCTCATAGGTTCAGAATTTGAATACCCCTGGTAGAACATAGGCTTAGATAGACAACTCTAGTGCCCAAAAGCCTGTTTTAGCATGGGCAGCGCCACTTTGAAGAAGTCAACTGGGTGGGACTTTCTATGGGTTAAGGAAGGATCACATAATTCAATCCAGGTCATCAGGAGGGATCACCCAATGAATTATACTCTTGAGCAAACATTCCATAACTGCAGGTAGCAGCAAATCACCAACCTTGGCTTTATACCTTTTCAAACAACACACTCCAGGTGGCAGTATGCACCCTTTCAGTTTGTTTACCAACTCATAGAATTAGTAGAAGAAGAAAATGAACTACTTCAAAATGGAGATGGCCTCAATGGTGCTGTCTATGCTCTCAGAGATGCCATTATTGGAAATATACAAAGATGTGTTGTTTATCTAAGCCTATGGCCTAGACTCATTTTCATGTTCATTTACGTCTCTAGCACTAGATGGCAGTATACCTTCACTGATAGAAGCCATCACCACTGCCTGCCCCGTGCCCCATCCACCAGTATCACAGGAATAGTTTGTCATGAGTGCCGCAGGGCTTAACACACAATCAATATATTTTATATATGTATGAAAAATAAAGCGCGTACTCCCTCTTACTCCCTAGCCCAGACCAATAATGGGTCATCTCGATGAATAACATAAACCGACGATGACAAAACATCAATTCCACAGGCTTATTTTCTAAAGTGCCCTCGTAAGCCTGTCCAAATTTCCACTTCCAGAACGGTCAGAAAAAGAACAATATTGACTGCAAAATGAAATAACATGGCAAGGTTGCCATCAACATCAACATTGGGTTTTTCTTGACAAAGTGGGGAATAGGGAATGTAATGAATGCATTTAGCCCTTTACCCTTCTAAAACAGCCAGATATTGTCTGAAGTAGTATGAATCATGCATGTGTTCTATTTATGAAATTTATTGACACGGATACTAACAACATTATAGTTTTCACATCATTATAAAAAGTGCAGGAGTTGGTTATTAAAGCTAAATGTCATCCTTAGTGCCGGGGCAGTAATACTATACACTAACTATCTGTTTTTTTTCCTAGCCCTTCCATTACATTATACATAATAGTCATTGGACGGAGGCATCTTCTTTACAGGGAGTTTTTTTTGGGAGGAGGTAGCCTCATGCCATAACCACAACCTCTCCATCCTTTCCGTCTTTCTTTCTTTCTTTCTTTCTTTCTTTCTTTCTTTCTTTCTTTCTTTCTTTCTTTCTTTCTTTCTTTCTTTCTTTCTTTCTTTCTTTCTTTCTTTCTTTCTTTCTTTCTTTCTTTCTTTCTTTCTTTCTTTCAATTCTTATACTCAACACTCCCCTCCCTCCCTCCCTCCCTCCCTTTATCACTCTCCCTCTATCTGGTGTCTATCTGGTTCCCATGTCAACAGAGGATCCTCTCTATGTGTCTGATTGACTCAGAAAGAAAGAAAGAAGGATGGAAAGGATGGAGAGGTTGTGCTTATGGCAAACATGAGGCTGCCTCCTCCCACTCTCCCAACCACAGTTATAGCCAAAGGTATGCGAACAGCAGAGAAAAGGAGGGAGGGAGAGAGATATTTATTTCATATTGTGGAGAAGTAGAGGGTTTGAAAGAGGAAGAAGTCTATTGACAGGGTGGAGCTGAGAGAGAGCCCCAGAAGAACAGGTGGAAAATGGAGGTAGTCACTGCTAGAACAGACTAGCGTGGAGGTAGTCACTGCTAGAACAGACTCAAGTGTGGAGGTAGTCACTACAAGAACATATAATCAGAACTGATGAGCCATTATGAGATAGTCAGGGTAAGGATTATGGTAAGGGTTAGTGGTTCAAATCACATTTATGGTTAGAAGGTGATGTTCTATGGTTAGAAGGTACTGTTCTATAGTTAGAAGGTGCTGTTCTATAGTTAGAAGGTGCTGTTCTATGGTTAGAAGGTGCTGTTCTACGGTTAGAAGATGCTGTTCTATAATTAGAAGGTGCTGTTTGATAATTAGAAGGTGCTGTTCTATAGCTAGAAGGTGTTGTTCTATTATTAGAAGGTACAGGTGCTGTTCTATGGTTAGAAGGTTCTATAGTTAGAATGTGCTGTTCTATGGTTAGAAGGTGCTGTTCTATGCTCAGAAGGTTCTGTTCTATGGGACGGTGCTTTTCTATGGTTAGAAGTTGCTGTTCTATGGTTGGAAGGTGCTGTTCTATGGTTAGAAGGTACTGTTCCATGGGAAGGTGCTGTTCTATGATTAGAAGGTGCTGTTCTATGGTTGGAAGGTGCTGTGCTATGGTTAGAAGGTACTGTTCTATGGGAAGGTGTTGTTCTATGTTAGAAGGTTCTAAGGGAAGATGCTGTTCTATAGTTAGAAGGTGCTGTACTATGGTTAGAAGGTGCTGTACTATGGTTAGAAGGTGCTGTACTGTGGTTAGAATGCACTGTTCTATTGGAAGGTGCTGTTCTATGGTTAGAATCAATCAACCAAATGTAATTATAAAGCCCTTTTTACATCAGCAGATGTCACAAAGTGCTATACAGAAACCCAGCCTAAAAGCCCAAACAGCAAGCAATGCAGATGTAGAGGCACGGTGGCTAGGATAAACTCCCTAGAAAGGCAGGACCTAAAAAGAAACCTAGAGAGGAACCAGGCTCTGAGGGGTGGCCAGTCCTCTTCTGGCTGTGCCGGGTGGAGATTATAAGAGTACATGGCCATTAAGGCCAGACTGTTCATCAAGATGTTCAAAAGTTCATAGATGACCAGCAGGGTCAAATAATAATCACAGTGGTTGTAGAGGGTGCAACAGGTCAGTACCTCAGGAGTAAATGTAATTTGGCTTTTCATAGCCGAGCATTCAATGCGGCAATCTAAGTAGAAGGTGCTGTTCTATAGTTAGAAGGTGCTGTTCTATGGGAAGTCGCTGTTCCATAGTTAAAAGGTGCTGTTCTATGGTTAGAAGGTGCTGTTCTATGGTTAGAAGCTAACTTAAGGAATTGTTTTAAGATGGTCATTCCATGGATGATTTAGCTATTTGATTTTGAATTTTAGGACCCCTTTATGTATAAAAAATATGTATAAAAATATGATTTGATAAAATATTGAATTTGGCCTTTACTACCATAGCCCATAGAAACACATTGAATTGACATTCATAAATGTAAAAAAAGACAGTCAAAAAATGTATCATAAGGAATAAGGTTTTAAAGTGTCTGTCCTATATCTAAGAGATATAAGAAAGCTCAGGAAATATATACTGTATCAGCTGCTCAGCTGGTAGAGCACGGCGCTTGTAACGCCAAGGTAGTGGGTTCGATCCCCGGGACCACCCATACACAAAAATGTATGCACGCATGACTGTAAGTCGCTTTGGATAAAAGCGTCTGCTAAATGGCATATTATTATTTATTATTAAAGGTTTGGACACACCTACTCATGCAAGGGTTTTCTTTATTTTTACTGTTTTCTACTGTTTTCTACATTGTAGAATAATAGTGAATACATCAAAATTATGAAATAACACATATGGAATCATGTAGTAACCAAAAAAGTGTTAAACAAATCAAAATATATTTTAGATTTTAGATTCTTCAAAGTAGCCACCCTTTGCCTTGATGACAGCTTTGCACACTCTTGGAATTCTCTCAACCAGCTTCACCTGGAATGCTTTTCCAACAGTCTTGAAGGAGTTCCCACATATGCTTAGGACTTGTTGGCTGCTTTTCCTTCACTCTGCCGTCCGACTCATCCCAAACCATCTCAATTGGGTTGAGGTCGGGGCCTCTGATGCAGCACTCCATCACTCTCCTTCTTGGTCAAATAGCCCTTACACAGCCTGGAGGTGTGTTGGGCCATTGTCCTGGTGAAAAACAAATGATAGTCCCACTAAGCACAAACCAGATGGGATGGCGTAACGCTGCAGAATGCTGTGGTAGCGATGGTGGTTAAGTGTGCCTTGAATTCTAAATAAATCACAGACAGGGTCACCAGCAAAGCCCCCACACCATAACACCTCCTACTCCATGCTTTACGGTGGGAAATAAACATGCGGAGATCATCCATTCACCCACACGCGGCTCACAAAGACACGGCGGTCGGAACCAAAAATCTCCTATTTGGACTCCAGACCAAAAGACACATTTTCACCAGTCTAATGTCCATTGCTCGTGTTTTTTGGCCCAAACAGGTCTCTTCTTCCTATTGGTGTCCTTTAGCAGTGGTTTCTTTGCAGCAATTCGACCATGAAGGCCTGATTCACGCAGTCCCGTCTGAACAATTGATGTTGAGATGTGTCTGTTACTTGAACTCTGTGAAGCATTTATTTGGGCTGCAATTTCTGAGGCTGGTAACTCTAATGAACTTATCCTCTGCAGCAAAGGTAACTCTGGGTCTTCCATTCCTGTGGTCGTCCTCATTAGAGCCAGTTTCATCATAGCGCTTGATGGTTTTTGCGACTGCACTTAAAGTAATGATGGACTGTCATTTCTCTTTGCTTATTTGAGCTGTTCTTGCCATAATATGGACTTGGTCTTTTACCAAATAGGGCTATCTTCTGTATACCCCCCTACCTTGTCACAACACAACTGATTGGCTCAAATGCATTAAGAAGGAAATAAATTCCACAAATTAACTTTTAAGAAGGCACACCTGTTAATTGAAATGCATTCCAGGTGACTACCTCATGAAGCTGGTTGAGAGAATGCCAAGAGTGTGCAAAGCTGTCATCAAGGCAAAGGGTGGCTATTTGTTTAACACTTTTTTTGTTACTACATGATTCCATATGTGTTATTTCATAGTTTTGATGTCTGTAAAATTGTAAAAATAAAGAAAAACCCTTGAATGAGTAGGTGTGTCCAAACTTTTGACTGGTAGTGCATATATATATATTTTGGGGACACATAACTACCTCAATACTTCCATTAGTTTGTATGGGTTAACTTCAGACGAGTCCCGTAGCACTTGTGGGGGCCGTAGACTACAACGGAGAACACCATCGTGTTTGTGAGAGTCTCCCCTTTCCATAGTGGGGTCATTTCAGTTCAAACGGTTCGGACGCTACAGATAGAAGTTGGCACATCAGCATTACCAACTTCAGATGAGTCCACTTGTGGGGGTTGTAGAGAAAAACGGAGAACACCATTGTGTTCTTGAGCGTCTCCCCTTTCCATTGAGTCTCCCCTTTCCATAATATTTTGTAGGCCGAACAGTTTGGACACTACAGGTGTTTTTGTGGGAACACTGATTTTCGGGATGTCTCATGGTCTGACAAACACCGCCGTAGCTTAGCCAAATTCCACCGCAGCCAATGCAAATAACCTGATATCTCTAGTTTAAACTGACAGATTTTGTTGGGATTTTTTTATTATGTCACTTAGATTGACGCATGGGTCAATAGATTCTTAATTAAATAAAGGTCGATTAAAATAAAATATATAAATAAAAATAAACTGTGATGCAAAAACTACAAAATGCATAGCGCATAGAATTAAAAAGGTATAATATTTTTCATCCTTATCAGACAGGTTTTTTACATGGACGAAACATTGCAGATAATATAAGATAAGTACTGGAAACAATAGAACACTATGACAATTCTGGGAAACCAGGCCTGCTATTCATAGCTGACTTTGAAAAGCATTTTGATAAAGTATGACTGGAATTTACATATAAATGCCTGGAATATTTCAATTTTGGAGAATCTCTTATACAACTGTTTAATGTTATGTATAATAACCCTAGGTGTAAAATAGTGAATAATGGCTACTTTTCATAAAGTATTAAACTGTCAAAATAAGTAAAACAAGGTTGCCCACAGAAGCCATGGATTACAGGCAACATCCGCACTGAGCTAAAGGGTAGAGCTGCCACTTTCAAGGAGCGGGACTCTAACCTGGACGCTTATAAGAAATCCCGCTATGCCCTCCGGCAAACCATCAAACAGGCAAAGAGTCAACACAGGACTAAGATTGAATCGTACCACACCAGCTCCGACGCTCGTCGGATGTGGCAGGGCTTGCAAACTATTACAGATTACAAAGGGAACCACAGCTGCGAGCTGCCCTGTGACACGAGCCTACCAGACGACCTAAATCACTTCTATGCTCACTTCGAGGCAAGCAACACTGAAGCATGCATGAGAGCATCAGCTGTTCTGGAGGACTATTTGATCACGCTCTCCGTAGCCGATGTGAGTAAGACTTTTAAGCAGGTCTACATTCACAAGGCCGCAGGGCCAGACGGATTACCAGGACATGTACTCCGACCATGCAAAAGACAGAACAAATATTACAACAAATATTATGGTTAAACTCAAATATACTAATTGATCAAAAAATAACAATATTTTAAAAACGGTATAATCTTTGCAAATGATAGCATAAATAGGACTGGTGGAGTTATGTCACACATGTAGCTAACAAAAATATATGGAAATGTCTGCTCTACTCAAAATTACAACAATCTAATTGCAGCATTACCGCAAAAATGGAAGAGGCAAGTGGAAGGGAGAGAAAGTAAGGGACATGTCTGTCGGCCTTGCATTAAAGACCAACATTTGTTAAAGAAAATTGTGATAAATAAAGAAGTATACCAGTTTCATTTAAGGACCAAAACATTTATAAATAAAATAAAGAAAGAAAGAAACTTCTTGTGACACTATTACTTATTCAGACCTTTTTCATTAGGGACAGATAGTTATCTGCATTTACAGTATTTAGCGGCACCTTGATGTAGAAAACACAAACCTGTCTGTCAAACAAAGAAATGTGATATTCTTAGACACAGAGCTCAAGGGGACATAAGTGAAGGATTGGGCATGGAAGTGTGTGTGTGTTAGGCTAAGGGTCAGCTAATTGAGGGCCAAAGACTCTGTATGTCCTGTCTGTTAGTGTCTAGACCAAACCCTGCTGTGTTTTCTCAGATGTGAGTCGTTATTACAGTTTTTTCCAATTACTAACACACTAAAATGACATGCACAGCACAATTATTTAAACTGACACACAGAGTGCTAAACCTCTTCTCAAGTCTCCAAAAGTCTAAACACATTTTCTGCTTTACACACATTTTGCAATTCAAAATGGCACTTTTTAAATGCACTGCACACGGTTCTCTGCATAAGACACAACAATCTGACATAAAGTCAAGTTTGCCATTTCAAAACACTGCCATTCAAAATGACACTACATGAGCTAATTGGCCAATACATGTGCCACCTGGCCAAACACCTCAATGGTTAATTGTTACCACTTCAATCAGGAAGTAAGCACTATGAAAAGACCACAGGTGAGCACCTTTTGTTTTACAACAACAATGGAAGACGTTGCAAAGAGAGGAAGAGGAAGAGGAAGAGTGAGAGGTAGGGGTAGAGCTGGTAGAGGAGTTCATGGCCAAAGAAGACAACAACTTTCAAATGAAATCAGAGCAACCTTAGTTGATCATGTCATCAACCATGGGCTGACAATGTGAGAGGTTGGACAGAGAGTGCAGCCCAACTTGAGCCGTTTTATAATATAATATGCCATTTAGCAGACGCTTTTATCCAACGTGACTTACAGTCATGTGTGCATACATTTTTATGCATGGGTGGTCCCGGGGATCGAACCCACTACCCTGGCATTACAAACACCATGCTCTACCAATTGAGCTACAGAGGACCGCCTGTGTCATCCGGACATTTAGACTAGAGTACAGGTATGTAACCAACTTTTATTTCACACTATGTAGAACACCCCATGTCATAGTGTATCAGTTGGGTGACACCTGTTTACTTCATGAATGGCTGATGTCATACACAAACTGCACAAGTTTCCTGTACAATTTACTCTACTGCTGGGGAAATATCTTTAGGCTGCATTGTCCAAGCCCTATATTTTAGTTTTTTAGTTTTTCTAAAGGACTGAGAGATGCAACCATGGTGGAGGAAGGGGCCAAATGTTCACCGGGGTACAGGAAGCTGCCATTGTAAACTTGGTTTTGGAAAATAATGAAATCAGATTACAAGAAATTCAAAGCCACAATATCCAAGACAACACCATATTCAACAACATTCAACGAGTCAGTCTGTCCACATTGGCTTGTATTCTCAAGCGAAACCAAATCAGAATGAAACAACTTTATAAGGTGCCGTTTGAGAGAAACTCTCAAAGAAACAAAGAGGTCAGACGAGCATATGTGGATGTAAATACAATATTGACTGCAGTACACTACACGCAACATTGTTTCCCAGTGTACTGGATAACACCATATTGACTGCTTTTGTTCTTTGTTTTCAGAGAGTACTGGAAATGGATGCTCATGCAATCCCACATGAGTTCATCTTTATAGATGAGGCTGTGTTCAACCTAGCAAAGACCAGATGAAGGGGGAGAAATGTAATTGGCCACAGAGCCATTATAGATGTTCCTGGCCAACGTGGTGGGAACATCACAATGTGCGCTGCCATCTCTAATACGCATGGTGTCCTCCACCGTCATGCCAACATTGGACCATACAACACAGCCCATATTCTCACATTTCTGGACAGACTCCACAACATTCTCATACCACCAGAGCGTATGAATGATGCAGACCATCAAAGAACCCGGTACGTTGTAGTATGGGACAACGTGAGCTTTCATCGTGCAGCCCCAGTCCAAAACTGGTTTGCTGACCACCCACCATTTCTCGTGCAATACCTCCCACCATACTCACCATTTCTGAACCCCATAGAAGAGTTATTTTCGGAATGGCGGTGGAAGGTATACGACCGGCAGCCCTTTGTGCGCATGCCTCTTGTGCAGGCTATGGAAGAGGCAAGTGATGAGATTGATGTGGGTGCGATTCAGGGATGGATAAGGCACTCAAGGCGCTTCTTCCCTCGATGTCTGGCAAGGGAAGATATTGCCTGTGATGTGGACAAGGCTTTGTGGCCAGACCCAGCTGTGCTGCAAGATGCTGCCTAATTATTTTTCTTGCCTCTTTTTTTTTCTTCTATATATTTTTTCTGCACATTTTTGCTGCAATTTTCTTTTTCAGTTTACTGTTTTTTGTGAGCATATTTTTGTTCAGTCCAATGTAAATATATCTGCTGTGCATATCACACTGCAAGTTGCACTGACTTGTTTGGTGAAAAAAAATATATATAATGTTTCAACAGCATGTGTGTGTATCTGCAAATATTTCTGTGCATGTGAACGATCTGAAGAATTTTCTACAATTTGAACTATTTTAGTATTATGGCAAAGCATAATAAAGACGAGAGTGCTTTTCATTATGCCCAACAGTGTGTAGTTGGTTAAACAGAAATCTGGTAATATGAATGAAGTGTGTGCCATTTCGTGCAAACGTTTGATTTTGATAATGTTATATGCAGTTTTGGTTGCAGTGCTTCATTTTGCAGGATATATGAGGTATTTTGCAGTTTGGGTGTGTCGTTTTGTGAATTGTGTTAAGTATTTTGATAAAACCAGCCTAGTTTGCAAAATTGTGTTTTAGCAATTGGGAAAAACTGTAAGCTTTTACTTAAACAAACACCCCGAGATGAGGGAACCTGTGAGAGCTCGCTACTGGACAAGTGTGAGTGTGTGTGTATGTGTGTGTGCAAGTGCAAGTGTGTACAGTTGTGGTCAAAAGTTTTGAGAATGACACAAATATTAATTTTCACAATGTCTGCTGCCTCAGTTTTTCTGATGACAATTTGCATATACTCCAGAATGTTATGAAGAGTGATCAGATGAATTGCAATTAACTGCAAAGTCCCTCTTTGCCATGAAAATGAACTTAATCCCCCCAAAAAATGTCCACTGCATTTCAGCCCTGCCACAAAAGGACCAGCTGACATCATGTCAGTGATTCCCTCGTTAACAAAGTTGAGAGTGTTGACGAGGACAAGGCTGGAGATCACTCTGTCTTGCTGATTGAGTTAGAATAACAGACTGGAAGCTTTAAAAGGAGGGTGGTGCTTGAAATCATTGTTCTTCCTCTATTAACCATGGTTACCTGCAAGGAAACACGTGCCGTCATCATTGCTTTGCACAAAAAGGGCTTCACAGGCACAGATATTGCTGCTAGTAAGATTGCACCTAAATCAACCATTTACCGGATCATCAAGAACTTCAAGGAGAGAGGTTCAATTGTTGTGAAGAAGGCTTCAGGGAGCCCAAGAAAGTCCAGCAAGCGCCAGGACCGTCTCCTAAAGTTGATTCAGCTGCGGGATCGGGGCACCACCAGAGCTTGCTCAGGAATGGCAGCAGGCAGGTGTGAGTGCATCTGCACGCACAGTGAGGCAAAGACTTTTGGAGGATGGCCTGGTGTCAAGAAGGGAAGCGAGGAAGCCACTTCTCTCCAGGAAAAACATCAGGGACAGACTGATATTGTGCAAAAGGTACAAGGATTGGACTGCTGAGGACTGGGGTAAAGTAATTTTCTCTGATGAATCCCCTTTCCGATTGTTTGGGGCATCCGGAAAAAAGCTTGTCCGGAGAAGACAAGGTGAGCACTACCATCAGTCCTGAGTCATGCCAACAGTAAAGCATTCTGAGACCATTCATAATAATTCATGTGTGGGGTTGCTTCTCAGCCAAGGGAGTGGGCTCACTCACAATTTTTCCTAAGTACACAGCCATGAATAAAGAATGGTACCAACATATCCTCCGAGAGCAACTTCTCTCAACCATCCAAGAACGGTTTGGTTATGAACAATGCCTTTTCCAGCATGATGGAGCACCTTGCCATAAGGCAAAAGTGATAACTAAGTGGCTCGGGGAACAAAACATCGACATTTTGGGTCCATGGCCAGGAAACTCTCCAGACCTTAATCCCATTGAGAACTTGTGGTCAATCCTCAAGAGGCGGGTGGACAACCAAAAACCCACAAATTCTGACAAACTCCAAGCATTGATTATGCAAGAATGGGCTGCCATCAGTCAGGCTGTGGCCCAGAAGTTAATTGACAGCATGCCAGGGCGGATTGCAGAGGTCTTGAAAAAGAAGGGTCTACACTGCAAATATTGACTCTTTGCATAAACTTGATGTAATTGTCAATAAAAGCCTTTGACACTTATGGAATGCTTGTAATTATACTTCAATATACCATAGTAACATCTGACAAAAATATCTAAAAACACTGAAGCAGCAAACCTTGTGAAGACCAATACTTGTGTCATTCTCAAAACTTTTGACCACGACTGTATGTGTGTGTGTGTACTATGCATGGATTCATACATCCATTTGTGTGTGTTTGTGTGTGTGTGTGTGTGATTTATTGGGGCCGGTGTTAGTGCTCGTTAGCTAAAATAATCTGGATTTATGAGTCTCTCTCTGCTCTAAGGGACAGAGTCTTAGCCCAGAGAGACAGAGCTCAGCTAATTGAGTTTGGTCATTACTGCCGCATTGCTCTATCAAGGGCTAATTCAGCTAGGGATCCATCACAACACACACAGCAGCACTGTCTGTCTCCCTTCACTACAAATATTTATTGAATATGTGTGTCTGTTTCCGAGCATTTCTGTCTGTCTGTCTGCCTGTCTCTGTGTGTGTGTGTGCGTGTGTGTGTGTGTGTGTGTATGTGTAAGTGTATGTGTAAGTGTGTGTGCGTGCGCATGTGTGTGATGATTATTATGCAAATTATAGAAGCTCTCGCCATCTCCTTCTAGAAGGGGAGATGGACAGAGACAGACAGAGAGGGAGAGGCAGATATAGAGAGGAAGTGGGAGAGAAGCAGAGAGAGAGGTATAAAAGTCTGCTTCTCAGTGGTAAAATAGGTCAGGCCTGTCTGTGAGTCTCGATCCCTAGGACACAGACTACTCCCTGGAGAGACCTCTGCACTGTACGGCATAGTGCTGAGAGAGAGGGAGAGAGAGAGGGAAATAGAGAGAGAAAGCGAAGAAGTAGACATGGTGTGAGAGAGCAGTCCTAGAGCAGTCATGTAGACAGATGGAGAATCTAAATTGCATACTCCTCCCCTCCCCTCTGACCATCTCCTCCAATGGGGTTTGAGAAAGAGAGAGGAGAGGGGACGCGAGGAGTATGCAGCTGAGATTCTCCCACAGAATGGAACGGATTGGAATGAAGGATACAGGCTTTTATGATTCATATGAATCGTCTGACCATGTGTCAGATCATGTCATCAAGAGATGGAAAGAGGCATGTACCGTAGCGTGCATGGTCCCCTTTGAGGAGAGGAAAGGGTTAATCTCATCATGTCACCTGTAACAACATCTCATGAATTATGACTTTCTAACTCACGTCCTCACGTTCCTCCTGCAGAACACATAACTTTCTCTAGAAGCCATGCAGTCTTCCTGAAGCGTGGCCTTGTTTGGCTCCATTACCTTGTTTGCCATGTGTTCTGTTCCATTGTGTGGACCTGAGTCCCCACCACACCGTCTGCCTGCCTGCCTGCCTGCCTGCCTGGCCGCTGATTGAGCGAAGGTCAACAGCAGTTCTGGAATAGCAGCTAATCCATCATGTGGGTCACGCTGAAGTGATTCCCCTGGGGCTCTGCAAGGCGGCAGCATTCCACTTCCTGTCTTTGTCAGCAGGTTCCTGGCTGGGGAACAAAATCCCTGCTGGCCCAGGGGCGGAACAGAACATGGGCTGAACACGGCTCTCTGTGGGCTACCTGGTCTAGCATGGCGTCACTCTGGGTCCTGGGTGTGTGTGTGTTGATGCAGGTTGTTATGTGAATGGAATGTATTGGTGGGGTTGTGTTAGTGTACAGTGATGTGTCGCCATTCAGTGTTTGTGTGCGTGTGTCTCTGTTTGGATGACTAGGACACACACACAAACACACACGACTGGTGCTCCCCTGTCAGAGGTACAGATTGTAAATTGAATCTCTCTCATCTCCTACTGTGGGTAACCTTTATCATGCAGAGGAGAAACACAGAAAGCCAGCTGGGAGACACCTTCATTTCATTCTTCTACAGAGACAAAGGGACAGCAGGACCAGGTGAGGGAGAACTGGAGAACAGGAGAGAGGGAGAGGGAGAGATGTAGAATGAAAGGGGGGGTTGAATTGAATTGAGGAAGAGAGAGGGAGAAGAGGAGAGAGAGTGGTAGGGAGGGAGAGAGAGGGAGAAGTAAAGAGAGGACTAGAGAGGGAGAGAGGCTCAGCATGAGATGGCGGTCTCAACAATAAATAACGTCTGTGGCTGTGTTTCTGTTGTGGTAGCAGCCAGGCAGCAGGGAATACAGGAATACAGGAGTGAAAATCGATGCATCACCCAGGCCTTGTCTAGTTTCACACCAGAAATCCATAGCTCTATTTTAAATTATGATTATGAATATGTTTTTGATGTTATCCCTCATGCTCTCTCGCTGCCAAGGGGAAGCTGAATAATGAAAGTAAATCAATGGTGCAGCAAAACAAAGCACGGGGGTGAAGGCTAGAGAGGCCAGGGAGCAGGCCAAATAATGTTGTATTGTGATTGCTATTATTGAATGTTCTTTCCCTTTTTTTTCTCCTCTGCCTCTGGAGAGATTTGGGGCTTGACTTTAAGGTTGTTGTACAGACGGAGGGATGAGAGGAGGAGGGATGGAGGATTCAATGTTTTCATCTATCTTTCAGGCGGTAATGAAGTCATCATCTCCCATGGCTCGCTCGCAAATCTCCTGATAATGAGTCACACACACACACTTTCTCTCTCTCTCTCTCTCTCTCTCTCTCTCTCTCTCTCTCTCTCTCTCTCTCTCTCTCTCTCTCTCTCTCTCTCTCTCTCTCTCTCTCTCTCTCTCTCTCTCTCTCTCTCTCTCTCTCTCTCTCTCTCTCTCTCTCTCTCTCTCTCTCTCTCTCTCTCTCTCTCTCTCTCTCTCTCTCTCTCTCTCTCTCTCTCTCTCTCTCTCTCTCTCTCTCTCTCTCTCTCTCTCTCTCTCTCTCTCTCTCTCTCTCTCTCTCTCTCTCTCTCTCTCTCTCTCTCTCTCTCTCTCTCTCTCTCTCTCTCTCTCTCTCTCCCCTCTGTCTACCCCAAGGAGCTCCCCTCGTCTCACCCACCTCCCCTCCACCCCTTCTGTCCTCTTAAAGTTTACTGTCACATCATAACAAATCAGCATTATGAGACATAACACCCTTCACATAGTTATGCACAACACAGCAATATCCCTGAAGAATTGGGATTACACATGAGGTGATGTTGAACATTTATGTCTAAACATGACTAGCAGCTAATACTGCACATCTGGTGCTGCTGCCGTTAGGATGTGAACACCTAGACTCTAGGTCCTAATAGTGCAATGTCCATCTAACCTTACACAACTCCCATACTATAAACATGTTCTTTGTGTGTGTAGGGACGTGTGTGGGAGCTTGCGTGTGGGTGTAAGTGATAGTGTTGCGTTAGTGTTAAGCGGGGCTCTGTGATACGGCTGTGGGAATGCCTGAGGAAGGGGACAGCTGAGTACTCCATTTGACAGATGGCTCAGCTCTCTAGAGAATTGAATTAAATAGTTGACATAGCTGGGATAGGGAATTTTGACGCCCTCTCCCTCACCCCTCCGCCCTCCCCCTCTCCCAAATGTCGGCTGTACGCTGGTATGTCTCTCTATGTGTCACAGTACATAAACACATACTAGCTGTATTGTCTCCCATCAACACTTAACGGTGGACCCACTGCAGTGTTAACTGCTACAAGCTCTGCTAATGCGCTGCTATGAAAACATATTAAACCTCTGTATGACTAGTGCCATTTAAACAAACACACCCAGGCCAGAGCTGCAACCAAAGCTCTACATGCACCCACGTAGACACACTTACATAGGCCTGCACATTCTCCACAATTATGAGGCAGTATCTGAGAGAGTTTGGAGATAGAGGACCTAGCAGCCCAGTTAGTTGGAGTAGAGCAGCAACTGTTCAGACTGAGGGACGATCAGATAAAGCAATAGGTCTTATTTATTTAACAGTGCAGCTGATGAGAAGACAGGATCCAGAGGTTATTTACCAAGTGTACAGACGATGAGAAATACGTCACTTGAACAAATTATAAACTTGCCTCTCAACAACTTCCTAAATTCGGAGAAGGGGCATCTTAAAAGGACCTAATGAGAGGTGCGCATGCACACGTGTTTGTTAAAGCCATGAATTTACTGGCGAACACTCACCAATGGGAACAGTTCACTGCGACAGGGGTGGTGAGTAGAACAGGTTGGCGATACCAATCAAAATAAATACAAAGGCTGACCTTTTCTAAATAGGATAATGATTTTGATAACCTGACTAGCGGTCGCTGTTAATATACAGTGCATTCAGAAAGTATTCAGACCCCTTGACTTTTCCACATTTTGTTACGTTACAGCCTTATTCTAAAATTGATTGAATTGTTTTTTTCCCTCATCAATCTATACACATTTACATTAGAAGGATTACTTTATATTACTTTATACACAATACCCCATAATGACAAAGCAAAAAAATGGAAATATCACATTTACATAAGTATTCAGAACATTTACTCAGTACTTTGTTGAAGCGCCTTTGGCAGCGATTACAGCCTCGAGTCTTCTTAGGTACGACGCTACAATCTTGGCACACCTGTATTTGGGGAGTTTCTCCCATTCTTCTCTGCAGATCCTCTCAAGCTCTGTCAGGTTAGATGGGGAGCGTCGCTGCACAGCTACTTTCAGGTCTCTCCAGAGATGTTCGATCGGGTTCAAGTCCGGGCTCTGGCTGGGCCACTCAAGGACATTCAGAGACTTGTCCCGAAGCCACTCCTGCATTGTCTTGGCTGTGTGCTTAGGGTCATTGTCCTGTTGAAAGGTGAACCTTTGCCCCAGTCTGAGGTCATGAGCGCTCTGGAGCAGGTTTTCATCAAGGATCTCTCTGTAGTTTGCTCCGTTCATCTTTCCCTCGATCCTGACTAGTCTCCCAGTCCCTGCTACTGAAAAACATCCCCACAGCATGATGCTGCCACCACCATGCTTCACCGTAGGGATGGTGCCATGTTTCCTCCAGAAGTGACGCTTGGTATTCAGGCCAAAGAGTTCAATCTTATTTTCATCAGACCAGAGAATCTTGTTTCTTTAGATGCCTTTTTGGCAAACTCCAAGTGGGCTGTCATGTGCCTTTTACTGAGAAGTGGTTTCTGTCTGGCCACTCTACCATAAAGGCCTGATTGGTGGAGTGCTGCAGAGATGGTTGTCCTTCTGGAAGGTTCTCCCATCTCCACAGAGAAACTCTGGAGCTCTCTCATCGGGTTGTTGGTCACCTCCCTGACCAAGGCCCTTCTCCCCCGATTGCTCAATTTGTACGTGCGGCCATCTCTAGGTCTTGGTGGTTCCAAACTTCTTCCATGTAAGAATTGTGGAGACCACTGTGTTCTTGGGGACCTTCAATGCTGAAGAAATGTTTTGGTACCCTTCCCCAGATCTGTGCCTTGACACAATCCTGTCTCGGAGCTCTACGGACAATTCCTTTGACCTCATGGCTTGGTTTTTGCTCTAACATTCACTGTCAACTGTGTCCACAGGTGGACTCCAATCAAGTTGTAAAAACATCTCAAGGATGATCAATGGAAACAGGGGGCACCTGAGCTCAATTTCAATACTTCAAAAATGTCCAAAAAACTGTTTTCACGTTGTCATTATGGGGTATTGTGTGTAGATTGCTGAGGAAAAAAATTATGTAATCAATTTTATAATAAGGCTGTAATGTAACAAAATGGGGAAAAAGTCAAGGGGTCTGAATACTTTCCAAATGCGCTGTAAACATCCATTCAGTTAGCATCAAATACCTTTTCCCAAAGAGAGGGAAAGGGGGTATAGAGGGAAAGGGAGGAGGTTGAGTAACAAGGAGGAGTTGTGTGTGGTGTGTATGTGTGTGCGTGTTTATATAACAGTGATAACTCAACCTTGACAAGCCGTGATGGAATCTATAATTGATGGAGCTCAATAGCTGCCACTTCAATTTTCTTTTGCAATAAAACCAAAATCTACTTTCTCTCATCTCTCATATACCTCAACTGAAATTGCGGTATTGGATTTTGACATGGTTCACAAGCTAGTCAGCCAACACATTTCACTCTCTCGCTGTCGATCTTTCTACCTCTCTTTCTTTTCTGTCTTTGTTTACCTTTCCCTGTTTCTCCATGTCTCCCTCCTCTCTGTCTCCCTCCTCTCTGTCTCCCTCTTCCCTGTCTCCCTACTCCCTGTCTCCCTCCTCTCTGACTCCCTCCTCTCTGTCTCCCTCCTCTCTGTCTCCCTCTTCCCTGTCTCCCTACTCCCTGTCTCCCTCCTCTCTGACTCCCTCCTCTCTGTCTCCCTTCTCCCTGTCTCCCTCCTCCCTGTCTCCCTCCTCCATGTCTCCCTCCTCCCTGTCTCCCTCCTCTCTGTCTCCCTTCTCCCTGTCTCCCTCCTCCCTGTCTCCCTCCTCCATGTCTCCCTCCTCCCTGTCTCCCTCCTCCATGTCTCCCTCAGCCCTGTCTCTCTCCTCCCTGTCTCCCTCCTCCATGTCACCCTGCTCCCTGTCTCTCTCCTCCCTGTCTCCCTCCTCTCTGTCTCCCTCCTCCCTCCTCCATGTCACCCTGCTCCCTGTCTCTCTCCTCCCTGTCTCCCTCCTCTCTGTCTCCCTCCTCCCTCCTCCATGTCACCCTGCTCCCTGTCTCTCTCCTCCCTGTCTCCCTCCTCTCTGTCTCCCTCCTCCCTCCTCCATGTCACCCTGCTCCCTGTCTCTCTCCTCCCTGTCTCCCTCAACCCTGTCTCCCTCCTCCCTATGTCCATCTCGCTTTCTTTCTAATGCCACCCTCACGGAAAAGCAATATTGTATTTCACGTGAACACGTGAAGTGTTCCAATAACACGTTTTCATGTGATCACATGATCTTATTTGAAGTTAATGCGATAACATGTGACAACATGTAAAGCAACATGTGATAACATGAAACTACACCTGAAAACGTGATCACGTGAAGTGTTCCAAAAACACGTTTTCACATTATTCCACACGTGAAATGTAATGTGAAATCATGTGATTTTCCACATGTGAAATCATGTGTTTTTTCTGTAAGGGCACTGACAGAGGGATACAGGGACTTGGATGAATGACTTTAGGAAGCCATACAGTAAACATCAGCCAGGCCCTCTAGTGCACTTCAACTTTGTATACTTATTTTGAATGATGAGGGGAATCAATTACTATGTACCCTCAATGGCTAGTTTCACTCAGAAACACATTCCTATCTGTTTAGTCATGTTCTACTTCTCCCCTCCTTCAGTGGGCTTCTGATCATCCAAAGTGATATAGTGATGTTTTGTTGTTTACACTTCTACTGTTTATACTTTGTGCGGCTTGAAGATGTTTCTTGTATGAGCACATTCAGATCATTGCTTGTACAAGTTCTAAGTAAGCAATTATACGTTTCCATGAACTTCTCCATTCACTTCTCATTAGAGAGTTGTGTTTCCAGCAGCTGGCTCGGCCATCACTGAGAGTTAAAAGAAAAAGAGGAGAAAGGAGGGAGAGAAACTCTTGATCCCAGCACACAGCAGAAATAGATTAGTAACCAAATAGGAGAAATCGGCCAGCCATGACCACAATCAATGGGTTTTTTCTAAGCATGTTCGATCTTCTTGAACATGCCCACACGAACACACGCACGCACGCACACACTCTAAACTCCTCCTCCTTCTGTCCGTTCCATATTGATTCAGTCAAGTACAACTTCATCAGGATTCACCCACTCACCTCCCAGATTGCCCGCAGCCTGCTGAGGATTCTGGGGGACTGTATAAAGGCTGCTCGCTCAGGGTTTACATGTAAGGTGTTCTGATATTTCACATTTAGCTGTCAGTTTCTAGTTTTATAAGTCCAGGAACCAGAAACATGATTGGTGTAAACTCATTCTCTCTCTCAATCTTGCTCTCTCTCTCTCTCTCTCTCTCTCTCTCTCTCTCTCTCTCTCTCTCTCTCTCTCTCTCTCTCAATCTTTCTCTCTCTCAAATCAATTTCAATTTCAATTTAAGGGAAACATATGTTTACATTGCCAAAGAAAGTGAAATAGATAATAAACAAAGTGAAAAAACTTTTTTTTTTTTTTACAGTAAACATTACACTCACAAAAGTTCCAAAATAATAAAGACATTACAGTACAAAAGTGAAAATAAATAAGGGTTGTATTTACAATGGTGTTTGTTTTTCACTGGTTGCCATTTTTTTGTGGCAACAGGTCACAAATATTGCTGCGATGGCACTTCACCCAATAGATATGGGAGTTAATCATTTCCATTTTAGTCATTTAGCAGACGCTCTTATCCAGAGTGACTTACAGTTAGTGAGTGCATACATTTTCATACTGGCCCCCCGTGGGAAATGAACCCACAACCCTGATGTTGCAAGCGCCATGCTCTACCAACTGAGCTACAGGGGACTAATAATTAATCAACATTTTCAAATTATTTGTAGGTCTGTGTAATTTGAGTTTCCACCTCATTTTGTGGGCAGTGTGCACCTAACCTGTCTTCTCTCACGGCGGCCTTTCTCAATAGCAAGGCTATGCTCACTGAGTCTGTACATAGTCAAAGCCTTCCTTAAGTTTGGGTCAGTCACAGTGGTCAGGTATTCTGCCACTGTGTACTCTCTGTTTAGGGCAAAATAGCATTCTAGTTTGCTCAGTTTTTTTGTTAATTCTTTCCAATGTGTCAAGTAATTCTCTTTTAGTTTTCTCATGATTTGGTTGGGTCTAATTGTGTTGCTGTTATGGGGCTCTGTGGGGTCTGTTTGTGTTTGTGAACAGAGCCCCAGGAGCAGCTTACTTAGGGGACTCTTCTCCAGGTTCATCTCTCTGTAGGTGATGGCTTTGTTATGTAAGGTTTGGGAATCGCTTTCTTTTAGGTGGTTGTAGAATTTAATGGCTCTTTTCTGGATTTTGATCATTAGCGGATATTGGCTTAATTCTGCCCTGCATGCGTTATATGGTGTTTTACGTTGTACACAGAGGATATTTTTGCAGAATTCTGCATGCAGAGTCTTAATTTGGTGACCCCAGACATCACAACCATAAAGGGCAATTGTTCTATAACTGATTCAAGTGTTTTTTGCCAGATCCTAATTTGTATGTCGAATTTCATGTTCCTTTTGATGGCATAGAAGGCCCTTCTTGCCTTGTCTCTCAGATCGTTCACAGCTTTGTGGAAGTTACCTGTGGCGCTGATGTTTAGGCCGAGGTATGTATCGTTTTTTGCATGCTCTAGGGCAACAGTGTTTAGATGGAATTTGTATTTGTGGTCCTGGCAACTGGACCATTATTTTGTCTTACTGAGATTTACTGTCAGGGCCAGGTCTGACAGAATCTGTGCAGAAGATCTAGGTGCTGCTGTAGGCCCTCCTTGGTTGGGGACAGAAGCACCAGATCATCAGCAAACAGTAGACATTTTACTTCAGATTCTACTGTTCTAGTGCCCTCGTCAATTCGTTGATGTATATGTTGAAGAGGGTGGGGCTTAAGCTGCATCCCTGTCTCACCCCACGGCCCTGTGGAAAGAAATGTGTGTGTGTTTTTTTGCCAATTTTAACCGCACACTTGTTGTTTGGGCTACTGTAAGAGTGGGGGTTGGGCCTGTTTGCCTGCTCACAGCCTGGGCGTATGTGTGACTTTCATGTTGAGGCTGTCTTTGCCGGAGTGGGGGGCATGGGGTGGGCAGGAGGGGCATTGGTCTGATCTGAGGGGGCCTATATGGGGTGTGGGCATGGTTGGTTTGGGGGGGTATTGATTGGTTGGGGTGGGGGTGTGGATGTGGCTGGTGGCGCTGTGGTCTGGATGTAGGTCCTCTCGGCGTGGGTCCTCTACGGGGGGGGGGCCGCAGGTCTGGGAGAGTGTCTCTCTGGTCTGGGCGGGGTGTCTGTTGCTCCTGTGTGAGGTGTTGGGGCTGCGGTTGAGAGCAAAGTCCTTTAGGGTCCTGGCGAAGTTGGGCACTGCTACCTTGTGTAGGTGGACCTGGTCGTAAAAGGCTGTTCAAGTCTAGGGGGGAGTGGAGGGCCAGCTATGGTGGGCCAACATTTGGTTTTGAGGCACAGTCACGGGAAATACTTGCGTTTACCCGCTGTAGGGTAGCAAGGTGGACGTTTTTTGTGGTAGCAGGGTGGAGATAACCACCTGTGCGTTGGGGAAAGTAGAAGAGTAATGCAACAAATACCAAAAGATAGTTTTTGGGTTGAGTTTTCTTTGAATTCTACTCCCTGTTCTGAGACAATTTCCAGACTCCATGTAAAGGGGTGTGTACTGTGTACAGTGCATTCAGAAAGTATTCAGACCCCTTGATTTTTTCCACATTTTGTTATGTTACAGCCTTATCCTATAATTGATTAAATACGTTTTTTCCCTTATCAATCTACACACAATACCCCATAATGACAAAGGGAAAACAGGTTTTGAGATTTTCTTTGCAAATGTATAATAAAGAAAAAACAGAAATACTTTATTTACATAAGTATTCAGACCCTTTGCTATGAGACTCGAAATTGAGCTCAGCTGCATCCTGTTTCCATTAATCATCCTTGAGATGTTGATTGGAGTCCACTTCTGGTAAATTCAACTGACTGGACATGATTTAGAAACGCACACACCTGTCTATATTAGGTCCCACAGTTGGCTGTGCATGTCAGAGCAAAAACCAAGCCATGAGGTCGAAGGAATTGTTCCGAGACAGGATTGTTTCGAGGCACAGATCTGGGGAAGGGTACCAATAAATGTCTGCACCATTGAAGGTCTCCAGGAATACAGTTGCCTCCATCATTCTTAAATGGAAGAAGTTTGGAACCACCAAGACTCTTCCTAGAGCTGGCCGCCTGGCCAAACTGAGCAATCGGGGGAGAAGGGCCTTGGTCAGGGAGGTGAACAAGAACCCGATGGTCACTCTGACAGACCTCCAGAGTTCCTCTGTGGAGATGGGAGAACCTTCCAGAAGGACAACCATCTCTGCAGCACTCCACCAATCAGGCCTTTATGGTAGAGCGGCCAGACGGAAGCCACTCCTCAGCAAAAGGCACAAGACAGCCCGCTTGGAGTTTGCCAAAAGGCACCTAAAGGACTCTAGTCTGATGAAACCAAGATTGAACTCTTTGGCCTGAATGCCAAGTGTCACCTCTGGAGGAAACCTGGCACCATCCCAACTGTGAAGCATGGTGGTGGTAGCATCATGCTGTGGGGATGTTTTTCAGCGGCAGGGACTGGGAGACTAGTCAGGATTGAGGGAAAGATGAACAGAGCAAAGTACAGAGAGATTCTTGATTAAAACCTGCTCCAGAGTGCTCAGGACCTCAGAATGGGGCGAAGGTTCACCTTCAACGGGACAACGACCCTAAGCACACAGCCAAGACAACGCAGGAGTGGCTTCGGGACAAGTCTCTGAATGTCCTTGAGTGGCCCAGCCAGAGCCCGGACTTGAACCCGATCAAACATATCTGGAGAGACCTGAAAATAGCTGTGCAGCGACGCTCCCCATCCAACCTGACAGAGCTTGAGAGGATCTGCAGAGAAGAATGGGAGAAACTCCCCAAATACAGGTGTCCCAAGTTTGTAGCAACATACCAAAGAAGACTCAAGCCTGTAATTGCCTGTCTGTGTGTGGGGGTACCTGTGTTTACGTTTATGCGTGTATACATGTGTGCATGTTATTATGTGTGTGTGTGTGGGTGTGGGTGTGTACCTAACCCTGCTCTGTGTAACTAACTGTCTGCAGCAGAACACCCTCCCCCTGATCCTTTCAGTAGGGAGTGAGGAGGGAGTCAGGGCTGGATCAGTTCTCTGATAGACACTCTGTTTATTTAGCCTGACATTCTTCTACTGGAACTCAAATGGGAAAGCAAGCTCTCTGTCTATTATCATCTCTGCTCAGGTTGGATCTGTCAGTGTCAATAAAGAGACTGTTTCTGTTGCTTTCAGTGTGTGTATGTGTGTGTGTGTGTGCGTTTATGTGTGTGTGTTTGTTCGTGCGTGTGTAAGCATGCCTGTGTGAGTGTGTGTGAGTGTGTGTGTGAGTGTGTGTGTAAGCATGTGTGCCTGCCTCTGTCTGTATATGTGTGTTAGGGAGTGTAATGTATGTCTGGATCTTGTCAGCGACTTGAGTACCTGGAACCACAGTCTCTGAAGCTGACAGTTATTTCAATGTGATAAAGTCCTTTCTCGTCTGATACCTCATCAGTAACCATCATTAGATATTTTGATAGTGAATATCCTTGACATCCAGCCCCACCTTTGATGAGTGAGAATGAAACAGTGATTCCCTGATGATGAATTGCATTATTTCATTCCCTTTCATTCTATAGAGCTCTATGCTGAAAGGACTGTTAAAAGGTGTTTTTTTTTGCACAAAATGGCTGCCCCGGTCATATGGGACTGTTCTACCTCATAAATCAATATGCCAACATTAGACACATGTACCGCCTCGTTTGTCACTGTATTGCAGCATTTCTAATTGACATTGAGTGTTCATTGGCATCCTGGTCATTGAATGTTCACATTGAATTACGTAATTAACTTGTTTTTAATGTCACTCAAAGCTATCCGCCAGGTTCATGGCTAACCAGTAGAAACCATTATAATATATACAGCACTACTTCATTATGTTAGTGATGTAATTTACAATATCTTTGCTTTACTTTGACGTTCTGGGCTTTAGCGTTACATTTCTTCTCTTTCTGTTCTGCTCTTTTCCTGTCTTCGTCTCTCCTGGAAAGCTCAATAACACTCTCTCTCCCATGTTAGAATTCCCTGGCAGAGTATCGGCTTTCTCATTATAATTATTCAACTGGATTCCAAACCCACCATTCTTATTTATTACTGCTGGAAGAATGTGTGTGTGTGTGTGTCATGGGGAGTGTGTTTCAGTGCAGAGATATTTACACTCCTGTGTGGGTTTTTGGATTGAGTCTGTTGAGGTCCGGTTCAGGCTAGATGTCTTTGTAACTATGTCGGTAGGAAGCGTTGCTCTGGCCTGTCTCAGTCGTTACCCTGTCATAACAAGGGTTCCACTGCTGTATTTCACCTTCTACTCACCCCTCCAACACACACACACACACACACACACACACACACACACACACCACACATACACACACACACACACACACACACACACACACACACACACACCACACATACACACATACACACATACACACATACACACATACACACACACACATACTGTATATACACACACACACACACACCACACACACACATACACACACACACCACACACACACACACACACACACACACACATGTTGTCTGACTTTTCCTCACCTTAGGCTGTGGGAGAGGGGGATGTGGGGGGAGGGTCAGGTAGGAGAGGGGGATGTGGGGGGAGGGTCAGGTAGGAGAGGGGGCTGTGGGGGGAGGGTCAGGTGGGAGAGGGGGATGTGGGGGGAGGGTCAGGTGGGAGAGGGGGATGTGGTGGGGAGGGTCAGGTAGGAGAGGGGGATGTGGGGGGAGGGTCAGGTGGGAGAGGGGGATGTGGTGGGGAGGGTCAGGTGGGAGAGGGGGATGTGGTGGGGGGGTCAGGTGGGAGAGGGGGATGTGGTGGGGGGGTCAGGTGGGAGAGGGGGATGTGAGGGGGGGTCAGGTGGGAGAGGGGGATGTGAGGGGGGGGTCAGGTGGGAGAGGGGGATGTGAGGGGAGGGTCAGGTAGGAGAGGGGGATGTGAGGGGGGGGTCAGGTAGGAGAGGGGGATGTGATGGGGAGGTCAGGTGGGAGAGACAGAGAGAGCGAGTGAGAGAGGGGGAGAGAGAAAGAAAGATGGATTGAGATAATGTAACTTCCTTTTTCTAGGTCATGTTTTAGAGACACAAACCACTCACTTGACTGGTGCTTTGAAAACACACTGTCCAAAGTGTCATGTCCTGTCTGTCAGCAGAATCAGTAGCAGAGCATGTACTGTACTAGAGAGAGGGTGTGTGTGTGTGTTTTTTACAGGGAATGCCTGTCAACATGGGTAACTCAGCCTGTCTCCAATGCTCTAGTTAAGTCTCATCTTTAAAATTGTTATTGAGTTCTACTGAAATTTACATTGACATATGGAGAGACATCGGATTGGATGGTTTGGGCGCAATCCTTTCTGGCTCGGTCACTCACAATGGAAATTGATTGGAGGGAATCTGATGGGGATCTTTCCTTATTAAACTAATGCAGGTCCTGTAATAGACGATGGACATCCTGTCCAAGATAGCAGCCATGCAGGAGAATAGGTCTAGCTGCTGTTCCCATTCATCTGCCCAGTCATCTTTTACTGTATTTGTGGTTAGGTTATTGAATGCAGCCCAAGAAATGTTGAACAGAGCATAGGTTTCCATTGTGTGGGTTTCTAGCTAGATACCAAATCCATCCCCTTAGTGAATCCTTTACGGCCACAGCGTATGGGCATTTTCACATTAGACCATTCTACCCCAGGGTGAGTGACATTGTACAGTATATATATAGTGGCTTGTGAAAGTATTCACTACCCTTGGCATTTTTGCTATTTTGTTGCCTTACAACCTGGAATTAAACTGGATTATTTGGGGGTTTGTATCATTTGATTTACACAACATGCCTACCACTTTGAAGATGCAAAATATTTTTGGGGTGAAACAAACAAGAAATAAGACAAAAAAACAGAAAACTTGAGCGTGCATAACTATTCACCCCCCAAAGTCAATACTTTATAGAGCCACCTTTTGCAGCAATTAAAGCTGCAAGTCTCTTGGGGTATGTCTCTATAAGCTTGGGACATCTAGCCACTGGGATTTTTGGTGTACAGCAATCTTTAAGTCATACCACAGATTCTCAATTGGATTGAGGTCTGGGCTTTGACTAGGAAATTCCAAGACATTTAAATGTTTCCCCTTAAACCACTCGAGTGTTGCTTTAGCAGTATGCTTAGGGTCATTGTCCTGCTGGAAGGTGAACCTCTGTCCCAGTCTCAAATCTCTGGAAGACTGAAACAGGTTTCCCTCAAGAATGTCCCTGTATTTAGCGCCATCCGTCATTCCTTCAATTCTGACCAGTTTCCCAGTCCCTGCCGATGAAAAACATCCCCACAGCATGATGCTGCCACCACCATGCTTCACTGTGGGGATGGTGTTCTTGGGGTGATGAGAGGTGTTGGGTTTGCGCCAAACATAGCGTTTTCCTTGATGGCCAAAAAGTTCAATTTTAGTGTCATCTGACCAGAGTACCTTCTTCCATATGTTTGGGGAGTCTCCCACATGGCTTTTGGCGAAAACCAAACATGTTTGCTTGTTTTTTTCTTTAATGGCTTTTTTCTGGCCACTCTTCCGTAAAGCCCAGCTCTATGGAGTGTACGGCTTAAAGTGGTCCTGTGGACAGATACTCCAATCTCCGCTGTGGAGCTTTGCAGCTCCTTCAGGGTTATCTTTGGTCTCTTTGTTGCCTCTCTGATTAATGCCTTCCTTGCCTGGTCCGTGCGTTTTGGTGGGCGGCCCTCTCTTGGCAGGTTTGTTGTGGTGCCATATTATTTCCATTTTTTAATAATGGATTTAATGGTGCACCGTGGGATGTTCAACGTTTCTGATATTTTCTTATAACCCAACCCTGATCTGTACTTCTCCACAACTTTGTCCCTGACCTGTTTGGAGAGCTCCTTGGTCTTCATGGTACTGCTTGCTTGGTGGTGCCCCTTGCTTAGTGGTGTTGCAGACTCTGGGGCCTTTCAGAACAGGTGTATATATATTAAGAGCATGTGACAAATCATGTGACACTTAGATTGCACACATGTGGACTTTATTTAACTAATTATGTGACTTCTGAAGGTAATTGGTTGCACCAGATCTTTTTTAGGGGCTTCATAGCAAAGGGGGTGAATAAATATGCACGCACCGTTTTTCCGTTATTTATTTATTTAAATTATTTGAAACATGTTATTTTTTTCATTGCACTTCACCAATTTTGACTATTTTGTGTATGTCCATTACATGAAATCCAAATAAATATACATTTAAATTACAGGTTGTAATGCAACAAAATAGGAAAAACGCCAAGGGGGATGAATACTTTTGCAAGGCACTGTAATTAGTTAAATAAAGTCCACCTGTGTGCAATCTAAGTGTCAAATGATCTGTCACATGAGCTCAGTATATATACACCTGTTCTGAAAGGCCCCAGAGTCTGCAACACCACTAAGCAAGGGGCACCACCAAGTGCAACAAAATAGGAAAAACGCCAAGGGGGATGAATACTTTTGCAAGGCACTGTACACTGAGTGTACAAAACATTAGTTGCACCCCCGTTTGTCCTCAGAACAGCCTCAATTCGTTGGACTCTACAAGGTGTCAAAAGCGTTCCATAGGGATGCTGGTCAATGTAAAGTTGGCTGGATGTCCTTTGGGTGGTGGACCATTCTTGATACACACGGGAAACTGATGAGCGTGAAAAACCCAGCAGCGTTGCAGTTCTTGACACACTTAAACCGGTGCGCCTAGCACCTATTACCATACCCCGTTCAAAGGCACTTAAATATTTTGTCTTGCCCATTCACCCTCTTAATGCCACACGTCTCAATTGTCACTAGGCTTAAAAATCCTTCTTTAACCTGTCTCCTACCCTTCATCTACACTGATTGAAGTGGTTTTAACAAGTGACATCAATAAGGGATCATAGCTTTCACCTGGATTCACCTGGTCAGTCTATGTCATGGAAAGAGCAGGTATTCTTAATGTTTTGTACACTCAGTGTTCATATGTGCTGTGTATAGACTTGTTTGTGTTTCCGTTGTCACAGACAACCTGTTATCTGACAGACAGGGTCAACATGAGGAAGGCCCTCAAAATTGTCAAAGACTCCAGCCACCCTAGTCATAGACTGTTCTCTCTGCTACCGCACGGCAAGCGGTACCGGAGTGCCAAGTCTAGGTCCAAAAGACTTCTCAACAGCTTCTACCCCCAAGCCATAAGACTCCTGAATAGCTAATCATGGCTACCCGGACTATTTGCACTGCCCCCCCACCCCATCTTTTTACACTGCTGCTACTCTGTTAATGATTTATGCATAGTCACTTTAACTCTACCCACATGTACATAATACTTCAACTACCTCAACTAGCCGGTGCCCCCACACATTGACTCTGCACCGGTACCCCCCTGTATATATAGCCTCCCTACTGTTATTTTATTTTACTTCTGCTCTTTTTTTCTCAACACTTTTTTGTTGTTTTATTCTACTTTTTTTTATTAAAAATAAATGCACTGTTGGTTAAGGGCTGTGAGTAAGCATTTCACTGTAATGTCTGCACCTGTTGTATTCGGCGCATGTGGCCAATAAAATTTGATTTGATTTTGATTTGATTTGAGTGGATCTCTAGCCCCCAGCACAGACAACCTGCTATCTGACAGACAGGGTCAACATGAGTGGATCTCTAGCCCCCAGGGTAGAAATGCCAAAGTGATAATGTTAGTTGGTTTAAGTCAAAGTCATATCAGAATCAAAACTGTACTATAGCAAGAACTTCCTGACTCTGCTGTACTAAATACATACAGTATATCAAATTCAATAAGGATTTAAAGTTGGCAACAATAGTGTAAGGTTGTCATATTCAATCCCTTGTCAATAAGCAAAGTACAGTAACATAACTGATCTACATCCCATGATCTAGAATCCATACTGCTGAGGAGTGATTTTCAATACAGTGACTTTGATCAAACATAATGTACTGTAAAACCCCAGCACACAGAGTGAGAAACATTTCTCCTCTCCTTCCTTCATCCCCCTCTCAGTTCTCACATTTGTTTTTTTTCTTGTTCTCTCTCCCTAGGAATTGTGCTTCGCTCCAATCATAACTACACCGCAGTCAGGGCGCAGACAGGGACAAGGTGATGGATGTCTTTTCAGCAGGCTGTTTGCACAGCACATAGCTGGGGCTCGTATCGGTGTGAGCGACGCCCGCTCCGCTACGGATGAAAAGGAAATGGATACGGAGTAATAAGAATAATAAAGTTTAATAGAGTTTCGCGAAAGACCCGTGGATTCCACCACCACGACTGGTGTGTGTGTACGCCCTGCATGTCTCTGTGTGTGTGTGTTTCAACAGAAATTATCCAGGAAATGTCAGGATCCACCAGATATGCTGCTTGGCCAGGTAGTTCTCTGGGGCTAGGGGACGGGGGTTGGTGGTTGGGGTATGGGGTGAGTTGTTCTTGGGTCCTGTGAAGTGCTATCAATCTCTCAGCTTTGGCCTGATGACGTGCTAGCTGGGCTCTAATGCTTTAAACAGATGTGCTGCTGAGGGCCTGACCAATGGTGAGATGGTGGTGTGATTTTCATGTCCTCATATCCCTGTGTGCTGCTGAGGGCCTGACCAATGGTGAGATGGTGGCGTGATTCTCATGTCCTCATATCCCTGGGTGTTTCTCCACCCCCGCCCACCCCCCTCTCTCTCTCTCTCTCTCTCTCTCTCTCTCTTTCTCTCTCTCTCTCTCTCTCTCTCTCTCTTGCTCTCTCCCCCCTCTCTCTCTCTCTATTTCTCTCTCTCTATTTCTCACTCTCTATTTCTCTCTCTCTTGCTTTCTCCAAGTGAGGTGATTGAAAGTGACTGCATGGGTTAAGAGGGCTTTCCTCTGGCTCAAGACAAGGTGAGGACTGTGTGTGTGTGTGTCCAGGTGACTAGATTAGATGTGGCTGTAGGGTTTTAGAGGGTGCCAGAGACCCCTCAGTGAATGCTATGTTGAGCCACAGAGGTGCAGGAAGGAGGAAAAGGGGATGAAGAGGTCTGTTCAGAGAAGAAAGAGGAGGAAGTAAAGATGGATGGATGAGGAGGAGGAGGAGGAGGGGAGGAACAGTTACAGTTAAGTTTTTATGTAGTCATTCTGCTGTGGGGGAATCATCTGACAGGGTCATGGGGTATCAGAGACTCTGACAGGGTCATGGGGTAACAGAGACTCTGACAGGGTCATGGGGTATCAGAGACTCTGACAGGGTCATGGGGTAACAGAGACTCTGACAGGGTCATGGGGTATCAGACCCTCTGACAGGGTCATGGGGTATCAGAGACTCTGACAGGGTCATGGGGTATCAGAGACTCTGACAGGGTCATGGGGTATCAGAGACTCTGACAGGGTCATGGGGTAACAGAGACCCTGACAGGGTCATGGGGTAACAGAGACTCTGACAGGGTCATGGGGTAACAGAGACTGACAGGGTCATGGGGTATCAGAGACTCTGACAGGGTCATGGGGTATCAGAGACTCTGACAGGGTCATGGGGTAACAGAGACCCTGACAGGGTCATGGGGTAACAGAGACTCTGACAGGGTCATGGGGTAACAGAGACTCTGACAGGGTCATGGGGTAACAGAGACTCTGACAGGGTCATGGGGTAACAGAGACTTTGACAGGGTCATGGGGTAACAGAGACTCTGACAGGGTCATGGGGTAACAGAGACTCTGACAGGGTCATGGGGTAGTAGAGCCTCTGACAGGGTCATGGGGTATCAGAGACTCTGACAGGGTCATGGGGTAACAGAGACTCTGACAGGGTCATGGGGTAACAGAGACTCTGACAGGGTCATGGGGTAACATAGACTCTGACAGGGTCATGGGGTAACAGAGACTCTGACAGGGTCATGGGGTATCAGAGACTCTGACAGGGTCATGGGGTATCAGAGACTCTGACAGGGTCATGGGGTAGTAGAGCCTCTAACAGGGTCATGGGGTATCAGAGACTCTGACAGGGTCATGGGGTATCAGAGACTCTGACAGGGTCATGGGGTATCAGAGACTCTGACAGGGTCATGGGGTAACAGAGACTCTGACAGGGTCATGGGGTAGTAGAGCCTCTGACAGGGTCATGGGGTATCAGAGCTCTAGAGAGAAGAACAGAACAGTAGAACATGTTAAACCTTGCCCCACCATAACTTCTATACCACACTAACCACAATGTATTCATACCTCACCAACTACATACACACATTCCCAACCTGATATGAGCATAACACCGAAAAAGTATTAATCAAGAGTAAGAATGTGTAGTTGTGAATGATTATGCTTAATTGTCCTTCAAGAGGAAATTCCTTTGTGTGCGATTTGTCTGGCTGTCAGCATGCTTGTACACTCCATGCTTGTACACTCCTGTATTTTCGGATTGGTTTAGGATGTGCATGTGTGTGTGTGTGTGTGTGTGTGTGTGTGTGTGTGTGTGTGTGTATGTGTGTGTGTGTGTGTGTGTGTGTGTGTGTGTGTGTGTGTGTGTGTGTGTGTGTGTGTGTGTGTGTGTGTGTGTGTGTGTGTGTGTGCATGTGTACTTGGGTTGTTTATATCCCTACCACAATGTCTCCAACAGTTGATGAAGAGAAACAGCTATTGATCTGAGAGTTGGCTGGCTTCATCATATCAATAACACCTCTATCACGTTGACAGAGAGGTGCTGCCATGCACAACAACACATGATCTGTCTTCATACACTTCTCCTACACACTGGATCAATCAACTAAGATATACTGCACTGAACCCATTGATCAACTGAACACACACTGCAGTGATTGATAGCATTGGTGGAAAAAGTACCCAATTTTCATACTTGAGTAAAAGTAAAGATACCTTAATGAAAAATGACTCAAGTAAAAGTGAAGGTCACTCAGTAAAATACTACATCAGTAAAAGTCAAAAAGTATCAAAAGTAAATGTAATTGCAAAAATATACTTAAGTATCAAAAGTAAAAGTGTGAATAATTTAAAATTCCTTATATTAAGCAAACCAGACGGCACAATTTTCTTGTTTTTAAAATGTACGGATATCCAGGGGCACACGCCAACACTCTGACATCATTTAAAAACTAAGCATTTTCGTTTAGTGAGTCCGCCAGATCAGAGGCAGTAGAGATGTGTCACGATCGTCGGATATAGAGGACCAAGGCGCAGCGTGGAAGGTGAACATACTTATTTATTAAATGAAACACGAACAAAACAAATCGATTCGTGACGTCCACAGGTGCAAACCACAAACCAACACGGAACAAGATCCCACAAACACTGTGGGAAAACCACCTGACTAAATATGGTTCCCAATCAGAGACAACCAGCAACAGCTGATACTCGTTGCCTCTGATTGAGAACCACTCTGGCCAACATAGATATACAAAAACTAGACTAGACACAAAGAGCACAAAACATAAACTCTACACACCCTGGCTCAACTTAAAAGAGTCCCTAGAGCCAGGGCGTGACAAGATGACCAGGGATGTTCTCTTGATACGTGTGTGAATTGGACCATTTTCTGTCCTGCTAAGCATTCAAAATGTAATGAGTACTTTTGGGTGTCAGAGAAAATGTATGGCGTAAAAAGTACATTATTTTCTTTAGGAATGTAGTGAAGTAAAAGTAAAAGTTGACAAAAATACAAATAGTAAAGTAAAGTACAGATACCCCAAAAAAACTGCTTAAGTAGTACATTAAAGTTTTCTTACTTAAGTACTTTACACCACTGATTGATTGGTAATATACATCTTTAGTCTAACTGTGCATTTGTGTGTGTTTGTGTGTGTGTGCGCACTCGTGTGTGTGTGTGTGTGTGCGTGCGTGCGCTGGTGTGTGCTTTTGTGTGTGTGCATTGACTGAAACAAATTAGTAACGATCTCTCATTATGCCCTCATAATTCCAAAAATGTGTTAATAATAAATTGCCTTGACAACAGCCATCATGTCAATCCCAACTGACCTACAGCTAATCCAATATGATTGATGACCTAGGGCGACCTTTTCCAGAGGCAGGCATTTGCGAGAGGAACATTTCGCCCATACTCTCTTGTTATTTTATGCGTCACAATCAAAGTTTGTTGGTGCAATGTTGATTGCAGTGTTACTATGACAGATATTGTGTCACAATGGCCTGTGACATTGTGCCATTCTAATGACAAGGGGACTTGTTGGAAGGCAAGTGAATTGCTCCAATACATCTAAAAATATAAATTTTAATATTTTTCCATTGCCAGATTTTCTATTGCATCTTTAAAAGAAAACTACACTTTCCCTGCACTTTGAATTGGATTCACTTTATCTTGATTTTATCTGAAGGCTTTTCATTTATCTCTACCATCTCTCTCTCCAGTGTATTGTCTCATTTCTGCTGCCTCAGCTCTTAAGTTTCACCACAGAGCCCCTCTTCCTCATAATTCAAAAAGTTTGCTTTTAAAACACATTTATTGCTTCTGTGTTTAACCTTGGGAATAAATGGAGAGAGAAAGAGGGACAGAGAGGGAGAGATGACTACGCTCTTGTTCTCTTCCCTGGTTCTTAATTACCTGCTGAGCGAGGTGGTGTGTGTGTGTGTGCATGTGTGTGTGTGTGCGTGTAACCCATGTGGTGGTCCTGTTGCCTTAGTTCAGATGAAACGCTGGTAAGAGTGGAGACAGCTGGGAGAGGAGAGAGAGAAGAGCCAGGGTAATTAAGGTAGTCTACTGCTGGCTAGAGAGAACAGAGTGAGGGAGGTGCTCCACTCCTTAGCCAGCCCTGGAGTCAATGAGCCTTTATTCTGAAAAACAAACAGAAAGGAGAGGGAAAATGAAAACAGTGCTGGTGACAGCCTCTCTATGGGGTCCTGAGAGAAGGAGGGATGAACGATGGGGGGAGAGGAGAGGACGTCTTGAGAGTCCCTCCTCACCCCCCTCACACCTTCTCATCGCCTCTAATCAACTCTAATACCCTCTCATCCCTTCTCACCCCCTCTAACCCCCCACCCCTCTCACCCCCCAATCCCCTCTAATCCCCTTACAACCCCTCTATTCCTCTCTAGTCCCCTCTAATCCTCTCTCACTCCCTCTAATCCACTCTAATCCCCTCTCACCCCCTCTAATCCTCTCTAATCCCCTCTCACCTCCTCTAATCCCCTCTAATGCCCTCTCACCCCCTCTAATCCTCTCTAATCCCCTCTCACCTCCTCTAATCCCCTCTCACCCCCTCTAATCCTCTCTCACTTCCTCTAATCCACTCTAATCCCCTCCCACCCCCTCTAATCCTCTCTAATCCCCTCTCACCTCCTCTAATCCCCTCTAATCCCCTCTCACCCCCTCTAATCCTCTCTCACCCCCTCTAATCCTCTCTAATCCCCTCTCACCTCCTCTAATCCCCTCTAATGCCCTCTCACCCCCTCTAATCCTCTCTAATCCCCTCTCACCTCCTCTAATCCCCTCTCACCCCCTCTAATCCTCTCTCACTTCCTCTAATCCACTCTAATCCCCTAATCCACTCTAATCCCCTCTCACCCCCTCTAATCCTCTCTAATCCCCTCTCACCTCCTCTAATCCCCTCTAATCCCCTCTCACCCCCTCTAATCCTCTCTCACTTCCTCTAATCCACTCTAATCCCCTCTCACCCCCTCTAATCTTCTCTAATCCCCTCTCACCTCCTCTAATCCCCTCTAATCCCCGCTCACCCCCTCTAATCCTCTCTAATCCCCTCTCACCTCCTCTAATCCCCTCTAATCCCCTCCACCCCCTCCAATCCTCTCTAATCCCCTCTCACCTCCTCTAATCCCCTCTAATCCCCTCCACCCCCTCTAATCCTCTCTAACTCCTCTCACCCCCTCTCACCCCCTCTAATCCTCTCTCACTCCCTCTATCCACTCTATTCCCCTCTCACCCCCTCTAATCCTCTCTAATCCCCTCTCACCTCCTCTAATCCCCTCTAATCCCCTCCACCCCCTCTAATCCTCTCTAATCCCCTCTCACCCCCTCTAATCATCTCTCACTCCCTCTAATCCACTCTATTCCCCTCTCACCCCCTCTAATCCTCTCTAATCCCCTCTCACCCCCTCTAATCCCCTCTCACCCCCTCTCATCCCCTCTAACTCCTCTCACCCCCTCTCACCCCCTCAGCTAGCACGTCCAATAAACACCCTGGGTTTACTAAAGTATTTTTGTTATAGGGATACCTGTTCCCTATTCAATCAAACATGTTACTAGGAGTGTCAGTGTCCTACTGTGCAGAACCAGGTTTTGAGGAGAAATCTTGTATGTTGTATGCTACCACAGGTTAGTCTGCTAGTTCTGCAGCTGCCTGGAACCTGAAGAAAACAATACCCCCGTGGGCGTTCCTCCAACCAGCATTTAATTACATCTGTGATTTGTTTCTGTTTGTGTGCCGCAGCACTGCGCGAGGAGGGAGGGGACGAGGGAACGAGTGAGGGAGGGAGATAAATGAATGAGTGAAAGTGAAGTAAAGTGCGAGTGAGAGAAACAGAAGGCAGCAGAGGAGCGATTAATGCTGAGGTATCCATCATTGGAACGCTCCACTGTGGTCGATTCCCACAGAGACATACTTCATCTGCCCCACACAAATGCACTGCAGCAGATACTCACACGTACACCCACACACGCATGCAGGCACAGTAAGGCTGTGTTTGCACAGGCAGCCCAATTCCGATCTTTTGCCCAATTATTGGCAAAAAAGCTGATTTGATTACACTAGTCTCCTGAGTGGCGCAGTGGTCTAAGGCACTGCATCGCAGTGCTAGCTGTGCCACTAGAGATCCTGGTTCGAATCCAGGCTCTGTCGTAGCCGGCCGTGACCGGGAGACCCATGGGGCGGCGCGCAATTGGCCCAGCGTCGTCCAGGGTAGGGGAGGGAATGGCCGGCAGGGATGTAGCTCAGTTGATAGAGCATGGTGTTTGCAACGCCAGGGTTGTGGGTTCGATTCCCACAGGGGGTATTAAAAAATAATAATGTAAGTCGCTCTGGATAAGAGCGTCTGCTAAATGACGTAAATGTAAATGTAAAAATGTAATGATTAGTCAAAATACCAATAAGTGAAAAAAAAGATCAGGATTGGGCTGCCTGTGTAAACGCAGTCAAACACACATGATTCTTAGATGCAGATATATAAATAGACACTCTAGGCAAATGCACACATACATTCTCTCATTCTCTCTTTCTGTCCCATCCCATTCTATCCCTTTCTCATGCCCTTTCACCTTCACTCTTCTCCTCCCCAATCTCTTTCTCTCTCTCTCTCGCTCGCTCGCTCGCTCGCTCGCTCGCTCTCTCTCTCTCTCTCTCGCGCTCTCTCTCTCGCTCTCTCCGTCTCTCTCTCTGTCCTCTTCCAGTAACCCCCTTTACTCCTTCCCTTTGTCTCTCTTTCTCTCTCTCTGACCCTGTTTCTAGCCCTCTCTCTGACCCTATTTCTAGCCCTCTCTCGCTGCGGCAGTGTGTGTATGTGTGACGTGTGTGTGTGTTCTCTAGTCCCCTGATCTTATTCCCTGACAGGCTGTCTACTGCAGCACCACTTACCGTCTCCATTTATTATGCCTGCATGCATATTGCATCGAGTGGTGTGTGTGTGTGTGTGTGAGTGTGTGCGTATGAGGGTGTGTGTGGGTGAAAGGAGGTAGTGTGTGTGTGTGTGTGTGCGTGCATGTGTGTGTGAGGGTGTGTGTGGGTGCAGGGAGGTTTGTGTGTGCACGCTGAGAGGTGTGTGTGTGATTGTGTGTGAGTGTGTGTGTGAGAGTGTGTGAGAGTGTATGTGCCGGGAGGTGTGTGTGTGTGTGAGTGTGTGACACGGCAGAAGGAGACAGATGTGTTTGCACAGTCATAGATATCATTAAAAATACAGCTCAGCACTTTGCACAACTGACACAGGCTATGAAAACAAAGGCAAACAGACTCAGAGCCTGATATTTATTTGATGTTTGGGTTACAGAGTGTGTGTGGGGTGTCTGTGCGACATCATGTGTAAGTCTGTGTGGGAGCATGTATACTATAGTGTATGAGACCACATACTGTATGCCTTTGTATGCACATACAAATGTACTGCCTGTACAGTACATGTACAGTATATCAATGTGTGTGTGAGTAAGCAATTTTGTAAGCGTGTTTGTAAGTGAGTGTGTGTTTGTTTGTCTGTATATATGTGTATCAGTGGAGGCTGCTGAGGGGAGGACGGCTCATAATAATGGCCGGAACGTAGCAAATGGAATGGCATCAAATACATGGAAACCACGTATGATGTATTTGATACCATTCCACTTATTCCACTCCAGCCATTACCACGAGCCCGTCCTCCCCAATTAAGGTGCCACCAACCTCCTGTGGTGTGTATGCCTGTTGTGTGGACAGACTGGGGCATGCATGGTAACGATTAGAGGCTGAGTGTGTTTGCATCTGACCTCTCAAGTGGAAAAGGAAGGCTCAAGTTGGTTTGAACCCATTAGCCCCTTCCCCTCCCCTCTCTTATTCACTCACTTCCATCCCTCCTCTTTCTACCTCGCTTACTCTTTCACACCATCTCTACTGAAGCAGAAATCTCTCATAACTCTGTTTATACTCGTGTCTAAAAGAGTATGTGTAAATTATTTCACATATCTGTATAGTAAAGTAGAAAATGTTGAAGAGAAAAAGTGGAGAGAGTGGAGAGAGTGGAGGGAATGGAGAGACTGTAGAGAATGGAGAGAGTGGAGAGACTGGAGAGAATGGAGAGAATGGAGAGAGTGGAGAGACTGGAGAGAGTGGAGAGAGTGGAGAGAGTGGAGAGAGTGGAGAGAGTAAGGAGAATGGAGAGAGTGGGGAGAATGGAGAGAGTGGAGAGAGTGGAGAGAGTGGAGAGAGTGGAGAGAGTGGAGAGAGTGGGGAGAATGGAGAGAGTGGAGAGAGTGGAGAGAGTGGAGAGAGTGGAGAGAGTGAAGAGAGTGGAGAGAGTGGGGAGAATGGAGAGAGTGGAGAGAGTGGAGAGAGTGGAGAGAGTGGAGAGAGTGGAGAGAGTGGAGAGAGTGGAGAGAGTGGGGAGAATGGAGAGAGTGGAGAGAGAGGAGAGAGTGGAGAGAGTGGAGAGAGTGGAGAGTGGGGAGAGAGTGGGGAGAATGGAGAGAGTGGAGAGAGTGGAGAGAGAGTGGAGAGAGTAGAGAGAGTGGGGAGAATGGAGAGAGTGGAGAGAGTGGGTAGAGTGGAGAGAGTGGAGAGAGTGGGGAGAGTGGAGAGAGTGGAGAGAGTGAAGAGAGTGGAGAGAGTGGAGAGAGTGGAGAGAGTGGGGAGAGTGGGGAGAGTGGAGAGAGTGGAGAGAGTGGAGAGAGTGGAGAGAGTGGAGAGAGAGAGAGAGGGGGGGGTAGATGGAGAGAAGGGGACAGAGACAGCGGTAGATGGAGAGAGAGAAAGAGAGAGAGAGAGAGAGAGAGAGAGTGGAGAGAGTGGAGAGTGTGGAGAGAGTGGAGAGAGTGGAGAGAGTGGAGAGAGTGGGGAGAATGGAGAGAGTGGAGAGAGTGGAGAGAGTGGAGAGAGTGGGGAGAATGGAGAGAGTGGAGAGAGTGGAGAGAGTGGAGAGAGTGGAGAGAGTGGAGAGAGTGGAGATAGTTAAGAGTGGTGAGAAGCACGGATGAAAAGAGGAGACTTGTCATGTTCTGTCAATGATAGATAGAGAGAGGTGAGAAAGAGAGAGTGCAACGTTTTTTTTTTTGCTGGTGTCTCGAACAGCGTCGGAGAGGGATTTATAGCCAGTGCGGTGCCCAGCTTGGTGGCCAGAGCGAGGGACGTTGGGGCTCTGGGGGTGTCGTGCCACAAATAAATCAGCCATCGCCATGGCGACGTGCCAACTCCGACATGCCAAAATGCCATTTGTGTGGAAATGAAGGGAGCAGGCGCGCTGATAATGGACAAACTGTTCCCTCAATATCTAGGACATTACAGCAGAGGAGTGGTGATTGTAAGGTTGATTTAGAAGAGACAGCCAAGAAATAAGGAGAGAGAAAAAGGAGAGAGAAGGAGAGAGAGAGAGACAGAGGTAGATAGAGAGAGGGAAGGGAGAGAGAGAGAGAGGGAGAGAGAGGGATAGAGACAGAGGTAGATGGAGAGAGAAGGAGAGAGACAGAGGTAGATGGAGAGAGAGAAGGAGAGAGAAGGAGAGAGACAGAGGTAGATGGAGATAGAGAAGGAGAGAGACAGAGGTAGATGGAGAGAGAGAAGGGAGAGAGAGGGAGAGAGAGGGACAGAGACAGAGGTAACAAAGCCATCACCTACAGAGAGATGAACTTGGAGAAGAGTACCCTAAGTAAGCTGGTCCTGGGGCTCTGTTCACAAACACAAACAGACCCCACAGAGCCACAGGACAACAACAACAACACAATTAGACTCAACCAAATCATGAGAAAACAAAAAGAGAATTACTTGACACATCGGAAAGAATTAACAAAAAAACAGAGCAAATTAGAATGCTATTTGCCCCTAAACAGAGAGTACACAGTGGCAGAATACCTGACCACTGTGACTGACCCAAACTTAAGGAAAGCTTTGACTATGTACAGACTCAGTGAGCATAGCCTTGCTATTGAGAAAGGCCGCCGTAGGCAGACCTGGCTCTCAAGAGAAGAAAGGCTATGTGCACACTGCCCACAAAATGAGGTGGAAACTGAGCTGCACTTCCTAACCTCCTGCCAAATGTTTCACCATATTAGAGAGACATATTTCCCTCAGATTACAGAGATCCACAAAGAATTCGACAACAAACCCAATTTTGATAAACTCCCTTATCTACTGGGTGATAAACCACAGTGTGCCATCACAGCAGCAAGATTTGTGACCTGTTGCCACAAGAAAAGGGTAACCAGTGAAGAACAAACACCATTGTAAATACAACCCATATTTATGTTTATTTATTTTCCCATTTGTACTTTAACGGTGGCAGCTAGTACTCCGGAGACGACGACCGCCGAAGCCTGCCCGAGCAAGGAGGAGGAGCAGCCTCGGCCGAAACCGTGACAGTACCCCCCCCCTTGACGCGCGGCTCCAGCCGTGCGCCGACCCCGGCCTCGGGGACGACCAGGAGGACGCGGAACAGGGCGCGCGGGGTGCCCCCGGTGGAACTCCGACAGGAGAGACGGGTCTAGGATGTCCCTCCGCGGCACCCAGCACCGTTCCTCCGGGCCGTACCCCTCCCACTCCACTAGATATTGGAGACCCCCCATCCGACGTCTCGAGTCCAAGATGGACCGAACGGTGTACGCCGGAGCCCCCTCGATGTCCAGTGGGGGCGGAGGAGTCTCCCCTATCTCACCTTCCTGGAGTGGACCAGCTACCACCTGCCTGAGAAGAGACACATGGAACGAGGGGTTAATATTCTTATAATCAATAGGCAGTTGTAACTTATAGCACACCTCGTTCAATCTTCTCAGGACTTTAAAAGGCCCCACAAACCGCCGACCCAGCTTCCGGCAGGGCAGGCGGAGGGGCAGGTTTCTGGTCGAGAGCCAGACTCGATCTCCAGGTGCGTACACCGGCCCCTCACTGCGGTGGAGATCGGCGCTCGCCTTGTGTCGACGGATGGCCCGCTGCAGATGGACGTGTGCAGCGTTCCACGTCTCCTCCGAGCGCCTCACCCACTCATCCACCGCAGGGGCCTCGATCTGGCTCTGCTGCCATGGTGCCAGAACCGGCTGGTACCCTAATACACATTGGAAGGGGGTTCGGTTGGTGGAGGAGTGGCGGAGAGAGTTTTGGGCCATCTCCGCCCAGGGAATATACCTAGCCCACTCCTCCGGCCAGTCCTGGCAATACGACCTCAGAAACCTACCCACATCCTGGTTCACTCGTTCTACCTTCCCATTGCTCTCCGGGTGGTACCCCGAGGTAAGGCTCACCGAGACCCCCAAACGCTCCATGAACGCTCTCCAGACTCGGGAGGTAAACTGGGGGCCTCGATCAGACACTATATCCTCGGGTACCCCGTAATGCCGGAAGACGTGGGTAAATAGTGCCTCAGCGGTCTGTAGGGCAGTAGGAAGACCCGACATAGGAGGAGGCGACAGGCCTTAGAGAACCGGTCCACAACGACCAGGATGGTGGTATTCCCCTGAGAAGGGGGAAGGTCTGTCACAAAATCCACCGAGATGTGGGACCAGGGTCGTTGTGGAACGGGCAGGGGTTGTAACTTACCCCTGGGCAAATGTCTGGGCGCCTTACACTGGGCGCACACCGAGCAGGAGGAGACATAAACCCTCACATCCCTGGCTAACGTTGGCCACCAGTACTTAGTAATAAGACAATGCACTGTCCGGCCAATACCTGGATGTCCAGAGGAGGGTGACGTGTGAGCCCAGTAAATGAGTCGATCCCGAACCTCGAGCGGAACGTACGTCCGACCAACAGGACACTGTGGAGGGCTAGGGTCGGCACGCAACGCCCGCTCGATTTCAGCATCGACCTCCCACACAACCGGTGCCACTAGACAAGACGTCGGTAGTATGGGGGTAGGCTCAACGGACCTCTCCTCTGTGTCATACCGCCGGGACAGAGCGTCTGCCTTCCTGTTCTGGGACCCAGGGATGTACGTGATTTTAAATACGAACCTGGCTAGGAACATGTTCCAACGAGCCTGGCGAGGGTTCAGTCTCCTAGCTGCCCGGATGTACTCCAGGTTCCGATGGTCAGTCAAAATGAGGAAAGGGTGTTGAGCCCCCTCAAGCCAATGCCTCCACACCTTAAGGGCCTGTACCACAGCTAACAGCTCTCTGTCCCCCACGTCATAATTTCGCTCCGCCGGGCTGAGCTTCTTAGAGTAAAAAGCACAGGGGCGGAGTTTAGGTGGCGTGCCGGACCGTTGAGAGAGAACGGCCCCTATACCCGCCTCAGATGCGTCCACCTCAACCTGAAAGGGTAAGGCGGGATCCGGATGCGCCAGCACCGGAGCCGAAGTAAACAGGTCCTTCAGTCTCCCAAAAGCCCTGTCCGCCTCAGCCGACCACTGCAGGCGCACCGGACCCCCTTTCAGCAGAGACGTTATGGGAGCTGCCACCTGTCCAAAACCCCGGATAAACCTCCGGTAGTAATTCGTAAAGCCCAAGAACTGCTGCACCTCTTTAACAGTGGTTGGGGTTTGCCAATTACGCACGGCTGACACACGGTCCACCTCCATCTTCACCCCTGACGCGGACAACCGATAACCCAAAAAGGAGACAGACTCCTGGAAAAACAGACATTTCTCTGCCTTGACATACAGGTCGTGCTCCAACAGCCTCCTCAATACACGACGCACCAGGGCTACATGCTCGGCTCGGGTAGATGAGTACACTAGAATGTCATCAATGTACACGACCACCCCTTGCCCCTGCATATCTCGGGCTCCTTCTCCTCCTTTCTCTAGCGCCAGCACCCCCGAGCTCCATGGACTCGGCTCGGAGGTGCTGGAGGATGGAATGGACGGACCCCACTCGGAACGTCCACGGGTGGCCAGCAGGGTGTCCAGACGGATGGACATGTCGACCAACTGGTCGAAGGTGAAATTGGTGTCCCTGCAGGCCAACTCACGTTGAACGTCCTCCCGTAGGCTACATCGAAAATGATCGATGAGGGCCCGTTCATTCCACCCTGCATCTGCCGCTAGAGTCCGGAACTCCAGTGCGAACGCCTGTGCGCTCCTCTTCCCCTGTCGGCGGTAGAATAGACGCTCCCCCGCCGCTTTGCCCTCTGGTGGATGGTCGAACACGGCCTTGAAGCGACGGGAGAACTCTGCGTAGGAGATGGTGGTGGCGTCTATCCTCCTCCACTCGGCGTTGGCCCATTCCAACGCCTTGCCCGTGAGACAGGAGATGAGGGCGGAAACGCTCTCGTGTCCCGAGGGCACCGGGTGTACAGTGGCCAGGTAGAGCTCCACCTGCAGGAGGAACCCCTGATACCCGGCAGCTGTACCGTCATACGCCCTCGGGAATGAGAGCCGAATCCCACTGGGTTCCGGGCCTGGGACGGGCGGACCGACCGATGGTGGTGGTAAGGTAGGTGGAGGTGTGGGTACCCCTCTGGACTCCAAACGGTGCAGGGTGTTGATGACGTCCTGCAGAGCAGTCCCCAGTTGTCGGATCTGGTCATCCTGGCCGCGGATATGCTCCTCAAGCGACCCAGGTGCTGCTGCTCCTGCTGATTCCATCTTGTGGTGTGTAATTCTGTCACGAACTCTGATGCGGATGTGGTGCGAGTCAATAGCAGGACACAGGAGCTAAGTCAATCCAGACTTTACTAGTAATTCCAAAAATAACAACACGGGTCAAACAACCCGGAGGCGAAACATACGCCACAGTGCGTAAAACACTCCCAAACCGAACTACGCACGAACAATAGTGCGACGGTAAACAAAGAGAGTCTGGCAAACAGCACTGCACCAAACGACAGGAAAACAATTACACACAACACATGACAAACAAATGGAACAATATATAGGGTACATAATCACACTAACAGGGAACAGGTGCACAACAACTAGACAAAACCAAACGAACATCGAAAACATACAACGGTGGCAGCTAGTACTCCGGAGACGACGACCGCCGAAGCCTGCCCGAGCAAGGAGGAGGAGCAGCCTCGGCCGAAACCGTGACAATGATCAGTCTGTAATTTTAATAGTAGGTTTATTTGAACAGTGAGAGACATAATAACAACAACAAAATCCAAAAAAAAATTAAAAATTGATTTGCATTTTAATTAAGGAAATAAGTATTTGACTCCTCTACGAAACATGACTTAGTACTTGGTGGCAAAACCCTTGTTGGCAATCACAGAGGTCAGACGTTTCTTGTAGTTGGCCACCAGGTTTGCACACATCTCAGGAGGGATTTTGTCCCACTCCTCTTTGCAGATATTCTCCAAGTCATTAAGGTTTCTAGGCTGACGCTTGGCAACTCGAACCTTCAGCTCCCTCCACAGATTTTCTATGGGATTAAGGTCTGGAGACTGGCTAGGCCACTCCAGGACCTTAATGTGCTTCTTCTTGAGCCACTCCTTTGTTGCCTTGGCCATGTGTTTTGGGTCATTGTCATGCTGGAATACCCATCCACGACCCATTTTCAATACCCTGGCTGAGGGAAGGAGGTTCTCACCCAAGATTTGATGGTACATGGCCCCGTCCATCGTCCCTTTGATGCAGTGAAGTTGTCCTGTCCCCTTAGCAGAAAAACACCCCCAAAGCATAATGTTTCCACCTCCATGTTTGACGGTGGGGATGGTGTTCTTGGGGTCATAGGCAGCATTCTTCCTCCTCCAAACACGGTGAGTTGAGTTGATGCCAAAGAGCTCCATTTTGGTCTCATCTGACCACAACACTTTCACCCAGTTCTCCTCTGAATCATTCAGATTTTCATTGGCAAACTTCAGACGGGCCTGTATATGTGCTTTCTTGAGCAGGGGGACCTTGCGGGCCCTGCAGAATTTCAGTCCTTCACGGCGTAGTGTGTTACCAATTGTTTTCTTGGTGTCTTGAAATCATTGACAAGATCCTCCCATGTAGTTCTGGGCTGATTCCTCACCGTTCTCATTATCATTGCAACTCCACGAGATGAGACCTTGCATGGAGCCCCAGGCCGAGGGAGATTGACAGTTATTATGTGTTTCTTCCATTTGCGAATAATCGCACCAACTGTTGTCACCTTCTCACCAAGCTGCTTGGCGATGGTCTTGTAGCCCATTCCAGCCTTGTGTAGGTCTACAATCTTGTCCCTGACATCCTTGGAGAGCTCTTTGGTCTTGGCCATGGTGGAGAGTTTGGAATCTGATTGATTGCTTCTGTGGACAGGTGTCTTTTGTACAGGTAACAAGCTGAGATTAGGAGCACTCCCTTTAAGAGTGTGCTCCTAATCTCAGCTTGTTACCTGTATAAAAGACACCTGGGAGCCAGAAATCTTTCTGATTGAGAGGGGGTCAAATACTTATTTCCCTCCTTATAATGCAAATCAATTTATAACATTTTTGACATGCATTTTTCTGGATTTATTTGTTGTTTTTCTGTCTCTCACTGTTCAAATAAACCTACCATTAAAATTATAGACTGATCATTTCTTTGTCAGTGGGCAAACGTACAAAATCAGCAGGAGATCAAATACTTTTTTCCCTCACTGTAATATGACATTTGAAATATTTTTTATTCTTTTGGAACTTCTGAGTGTAACGTTTACTGTTAATATGTATTGTTTATTTCACTTTTGTTTACTATCTACTTCACTTGCTTTGGCAATGTTAACATACGTTTCCCATGCCAATACAACCCTTAAATTGAATTGAAATTGAATTGAACTGAGAGAGAAGGGAGAGAGAAGGAGAGAGAGGGACAGAGACAGAGGTAGATGGAGAGAGAGGGACAGAGACAGAGGTAGATGGAGAGAGAGAGACAGAGACAGAGGTAGATGGAGAGAGCGAGAGAGAGAAGGGAGAGAGAAGGAGAGGGAGGGACAGAGACAGAGGTAGATAGAGAGAGAGAGAGAGAGAGAGAGAGAGAGAGAGAGAGAGAACAGAGAGAGAGAGAGAGAGAGAGACAGTGAGAGAGAGATATATATCAACGAATTGGCGAGGGCACTAGAACAGTCTGCAGCACCCGGCCTCACCCTACTAGAGTCTGAAGTCAAATGTCAACTGTTTGATGATGATCTGGTGCTTCAGTGACCAACCAAGGTGGGCCTACAGCAGCACCTAGATCTTCTGCACAGATTCTGTCAGACCTGGGCCCTGACAGTAAATCTCAGTATGCCAAAAATAATGGTGTTCCAAAAAAGGTCCAGTTGCCAGGACCACAAATACAAATTCCATCTAGACACCGTTGCCCTAGAGCACACAAAAAACTAAACATACCTCAACCTAAATATCAGCGCCACAGGTAACTTCCACAAAGCTGTGATCGATCTGAGAGACAACGCAAGAAGGGCCTTCTATGCCATCAAAAGGAACATAAAATTCGACATACCAATTAGGATCTGGCAAAAAATACTTGAATCAGTTATAGAACCCATTGCCCGTTATGGTTATGAGGTCTGGTGTCCGCTCACCAACCAAGAATTCACGAAATGGGACAAACACTAAATTGAGACTGCATGCAGAATTCTGCAAAAATATCCTCAGTGTACAACGAAAAACACCAAATAATGCATGCAGAGCAGAATTAGGCCGATACCCGCTAATTATCAAAATCCAAAAAAGAGCCGTTAAATTCTATAACCAATTAAAAGGAAGCGATTCGCAAACCTTCCATTACAAAGCCATCATCTACAGAGAGATGAACTTGGAGAAGAGTCCCCTAAGTAAGCTGGTCCTGGGGCTCTGTTCACAAACACAAACAGACCCCACAGAGCCCCAGGACAACAACAACAGCACAATTAGACCCAACCAAATCATGAGAAAACAAAAAGAGAATTACTTGACACATTGGAAAGAATTAACAAAAAAACAGAGCAAAGTAGAATGCTATTTGGCCCTAAACAGAGAATACCTGACCACTGTGACTGACCAAAACTTAAGGAAAGCTTTGTCTATGTACAGACTCAGTAAGCATAGGCTTGCTATTGAGAAAGGCCGCCGTAGGCAGACCTGGCTCTCAAGAGAAGACAGGCTATGTGCACACTGCCCACAAAATGAGGTGGAAACTGAGCTGCACTTCCAATCCTCCTACCAAATGTATGACCATATAAGAGACACATATTTCCCTCAGATTACAGAGATCCACAAAGAATTTGACAACAAACCCAATTTTGATAAACTCCCTTATCTACTGGGTGATAAACCACAGTGTGCAATCACAGCAGCAAGATTTGTGACCTGTTGCCACAAGAAAAGGGCAACCAGGGAAGAACAAACACCATTGTAAATACAACCCATATTTATGTTTATTTATTTGTACTTTAACTATTTGCATGTACGTTAACTATTATATATATATATATATATTTTTTTTTTTTTGGGGGGGGGGGGGTGGATCAGCTTAATATTGCAGATAGATTGTATCTTCTATCAATGTAATTGTCTGCATCACTTCCAATCCCCCATGTTTTTTATGTATATACTCCCCTTTATTACTTTTCAACCCCGCCATCCTTTCCCTACTTGGAGTAAATTAGTGAACAACAATGCCCAGGCCTCTACTTCCGATATATACTTACTATCTACACCTTATGGACAGAGTTAATTTTACAATAATTATATTATATATATATATAATTTATTTATTTTTTTGCTCCTGAACTTATTTGCATATTGTTACAACACTGTATATAGACATAATATGACATTTGAAATGTCTTTATTCTTTTGGAACGTCT
>NW_028162544.1:0-19423 GCF_964263955.1 Coregonus lavaretus
ACCTAAATAACCCTCTAGATGTTGTCGTGTTCCACGAACTACGCCAACCCAAAGGTGAGAGACATATACACACACACATACATGCTCATACGCATACACACAGTATTTATTTTGTAGTGTTTTTCTTTATAGATCACTGGAACACTACCTGTATGTTATTTTGCCTGAGAGAAATGGGTCAAGTGTCAATATTAATGTGTATGTCTGTCTGCAACACTGGAAAATACACTATATATACAAAAGTATGTGTTCACCCCTTCAAATTAGTGGATTCGGCTATTTCAGCCACACCTGTTGCTGACTGGTGTATAAAATCGAGCACACAGCCATGCAATCTACATAGACAAACATTGGCAGTAGAATGGCCTTACTGAAGAGCTCAGTGACTTTCAACGTGGCACCGTCATAGGATGCCACCTTTCCAACAAGTCAGTTCGTCAAATTTCTGCCCTGCTAGAGCTGCCCCGGTCAGCATAGGAACTGTTCGTAGGGAGCTTCATGAAATGGGTTTCCATGGCCGAGCAGCCGCACACAAGCCTAAAATCACCATGCGCAATGCCAAGCGTCGGCTGGAGGGGTGTAAAGCTCGCCGCCATTGGACTCTGGAGCAGTGGAAACGCGTTCTCTAGAGTGATGAATCACGCTTCACCATCTGAAGGTCCAACGGACAAATCTGGGTTTGGCGGATGCCAGGAGAACGCTACCTGCCCAATGCATAGGGCCAACTGTAAAGTTTGGTGGAGGAGGAATAATGGTCTGGGGCTGTTTTTCATGGTTTGGGTTAGGCCCCTTAGTTCCAGTGAAGGGAAATCTTAACGCTACAGCATACAATGACATTCTAGACGATTCTGTGCTTCCAACTTTGTGGCAACAGTTTGGGGAAGGCCCATTCCTGTTTCAGCATGACAATGCCCTCATGCACAAAGCAATGTCCATACAGAAATGGCTTGTCGAGATCGGTGTGGAAGAACTTGACTGGCCTGCACAGAGCCCTGACCTCAACCCCATCGAACAACTTCGGGGTGAATTAGAATGCCGACTATGAGCCAGGCCTAATCGCCCAACATCAGTGCCCGACCTCACTAACGCTCTTGTGGCTGAATGGAAGCAAGTCCCCGCAGCAATGTTCCAAAATCTAGTGGAAAGCCTTCCCAGAAGAGTGGAGGCTGTGATAGCAGCAAAGGGGGGACCAACTGAATATTAATGCCCATGATTTTAAAATGAGATGTTCAACAAACAGGTGTCCACATACTTTTAGTCATGTAGTGTATATATGCATCCTCTCGTGGTGTGTCTGTGTGTGTATCCAAGCCCCTGTGTGTGCACACGGGTGTGTGTCCGTGCGCGCGTGTGTGTGTCTGCATGCAGGAGTGTCTGCAGAAGTGTTTGAGCATTGTGTTTTGGTCCTTTGTTTTCCGTCTCAGTCAGAGCCGGTGTTGTCTCAGTGCCACTAGAGTGGAGCTGATTACAGTCTCTCATTAATAAAGAGCACTACTAATAAAATATTAATCAAAGAAATATATGAATGAAATAGTGCTGCGGAGTTAGCCTGCATCCCAAATGTCACCCCATTCCCTACATTTTGCCCTGGTCAAAAGTAGTGCACTATATAGGGAATAGGGTGCCATTCTCTGGTCTAAAGTAGTGCACTATATAGGGAATAGGGTGCCATTTGAGACACAACCTTAGTTTCAAATATCTCCAAGGTGAAATATTAATCATAGTGCTACCTCTGCAGGTTTCAAGAAGATGTGGTTCATTACCCTATTCTCTCTCTCTCTCTGTCAGTCGCTCTCTATCAGTCTCTCTCTTTCTGTCTGTCTCTCTCTGTCTCTATCTCTCTGTCTCTCTCTCTCTCGCTGTCCCTCTGTCTCTCTTTCTCTATCCTCAGTATTTCTATCTCTCTCCTATGTTTCTCTCTCAATATCTCTCTCGCTATCACTCTCTCTCTTTTAAGAATAACTATTTTCAAAACCCATAGCGAAAGGTCATTCAATGAACAACAGCACAATACCCCTACAGTTTTTATGTCCCCAACTCTGAAGAGGAGATGGGGTAGAGGAGGCCAATCCTAAGGAATGGGATATGTGCTGTTATACAAGAGGATGCTGCAAACCCTGGCTTCATTTTAAATGGTTATATTTCCATATCCTGTGAGAAGATCCCATTCTGTTCTAAGGCTTTTTAAATCTCCACAGTTCAGGAAGACTTTTCTTTTCTTTCTTCCTCAGCTTCTCTTTTTTTTTCTTTTTTTTTGTGTCTGTGTGAACTGAACTTTGAAGCTAGCTGAGTTTCTGTGGTAGTGATATGTCTGTCTCTAGAAGAACTGAGGGGAGAGGAGTATTGCAACTTCTCTGCAGGGTTTGCAGCATCCTCTTGTATAACAGCACATATCCCATTCCTTAGGATCGGCCTCCTCTACCCCATCTCCTCTTCAGAGTTGGGGACATAAAAACTGTTTCACTAGTCCGTTTTAGACCTAGCGAGGTGTGCACAGCCTTTTGGGGTTGGAAGGAGGGAAGGGATATGTTTTGTAATGTACCTTAGCGGGTTTTTGGGCATAATATTTCTTAGCGGGTTTTTGGGCATAATATTTCATCTTATTTTTATGCATAGCTGCTAAGTAGGAAACATAGAGAGGATGTCTTTGTACCGTAACAATAATGTTTAGTCAATGAGTGTTATAAATACAGTGGGGAGAACAAGTATCTGATACACTGCCGATTTTGCAGGTTTTCCTACTTACAAAGCATGTAGAGGTCTGTAATTTGTATCATAGGTACACTTCAACTGTGAGAGACGGAATCTAAAACAAACATCCAGAAAATCACATTGTATGATTTTAAGTAATTAATTTGCATTTTATTGCATGACATAAGTATTTGATAAATCAGAAAAGCAGAACATAATATTTGGTACAGAAACCTTTGTTTGCAATTACAGAGATCATACGTTTCCTGTAGGTCTTGACCAGGTTTGCACACACTGCAGCAGGGATTTGGCCCACTCCTCCATACAGACCTTCTCCAATGTGATTTTCTGGATTTTTGTTTTAGATTCCGTCTCTCACAGTTGAAGTGTACCTAAGATAAAAAATTACAGACCTCTACATGCTTTGTAAGTAGGAAAACCTGCAAAACCGGCAGTGTATCAAATACTTGTTCTCCCCACTGTACATGTTGAGTGCCTGAGTCATATTACTTGTGTTATGACACATTATGTTACTGTTACACATACTAATGGTTGATATGTCTCTGCTGTGTCTTCCTGTCTAGCTCCAGACAGCTGTAACATGGGCAGTCTACCTAACGGGGGCTGTGAGTACCTGTGTCTCAAAGCCCCCCAGATCACTGACCACTCCCCCAAGTACACCTGTGCCTGCCCGGACGGCATGGAGCTGGGACCAGGCATGAGACGATGTGCCATAGGTAAACTGTTTAACACGTGTTACACTCTTTCCCTTCCCCACTGTGAAATAGGTCAACTGTTTAACACGCGTTACACTCTTTCCTTTCCCCACTGTGAAATAGGTAAACTGTTTAACACGTGTTACACTCTTTCCCTTCCCCACTGTGAAATAGGTAAACTGTTTAACACGCGTTACACTCTTTCCTTTCCCCACTGTGAAATAGGTAAACTGTTTAACACGTGTTACACTCTTTCCCTTCCCCACTGTGAAATAGGTAAACTGTTTAACATGCGTTACACTCTTTCCTTTCCCCACTGTGAAATAGGTCAACTGTTTAACACGTGTTACACTCTTTCCCTTCCCCACTGTTAAATAGGGCAACTGTTTAACACGTGTTACACTCTTTCCCTTCCCCACTGTTAAATAGCTCAACTGTTTAACACGTGTTACACTCTTTCCCTTCCCCACTGTTAAATAGGTCAACTGTTTAACACGTGTTACACCCTTTCCCTTCCCCACTGTGAAATAGGTAAACTGTTTAACACGTGTTACACCCTTTCCCTTCCCCACTGTGAAATAGGTAAACTGTTTAACACGCGTTACACTCTTTCCTTTCCCCACTGTGAAATAGGTCAACTGTTTAACACGTGTTACACTCTTTCCCTTCCCCACTGTTAAATAGGGCAACTGTTTAACACGTGTTACACTCTTTCCCTTCCCCACTGTTAAATAGCTCAACTGTTTAACACGTGTTACACTCTTTCCCTTCCCCACTGTTAAATAGGTCAACTGTTTAACACGTGTTACACCCTTTCCCTTCCCCACTGTGAAATAGGTCAACTGTTTAACACGCGTTACACTCTTTCCTTTCCCCACTGTGAAATAGGTAAACTGTTTAACACGTGTTACACTCTTTCCCTTCCCCACTGTGAAATAGGTAAACTGTTTAACACGCGTTACACTCTTTCCTTTCCCCACTGTGAAATAGGTAAACTGTTTAACACGTGTTACACTCTTTCCCTTCCCCACTGTGAAATAGGTAAACTGTTTAACACGCGTTACACTCTTTCCTTTCCCCACTGTGAAATAGGTCAACTGTTTAACACGTGTTACACTCTTTCCCTTCCCCACTGTTAAATAGGGCAACTGTTTAACACGTGTTACACTCTTTCCCTTCCCCACTGTTAAATAGCTCAACTGTTTAACACGTGTTACACTCTTTCCCTTCCCCACTGTTAAATAGCTCAACTGTTTAACACGTGTTACACTCTTTCCCTTTCCCATTTTACTCCTCTCCCACACGACAACAGATCCATTTCAATGTTCCACCTGCCAATCAATCTCACTCAGTTAGCCCTTGCTCACTGTCAATCTGTGCCCTATAGTGCCCTCCATTATCTCTTCCATTCCTGTCCTGTCCTCCCTTGGGAACACTCTGTGTCTATTGTATGGCTATTCCATTCTTGTCCTCTCCCCCCCTCTGGAGACTCTCTGTGTCTGGAGGTACACAGGTGGGTTGTCGCAGTGCTGTCCCCAGAGAAAGAGAGAGGGATGAGGGATGAATACAGGCCACCAGGCAGCCTGACTGCACTGCAGATACTCTGTACCAGAAAGGGGAGGGTGTTCACACTCTCACTCACTGGGAATAGATAGAAACGGAATAAATACAAAAGGATGTGTTCTCTCTAATGTCTGTGCTCTACAAGCATTTTATGACTTCTAAGTGCAGAGAAGGCAGTTTTGAGTAGTTCAGACCCACTTCTGTTGATGTCTGTTCATGTAAACTATGGAGCTCTCGCTGTCTGTTTATAAGGAAAGGCTTGTCTGTGCTGCCAGTTGATCTGCCAGCCTGATAACTCTAGTATCTCTGTTTAATCTCTTCTCTCCTTGCAGTCAAACCCAAGACAACCACAGCAGCTCCTACCACAACCACCACTACTACCACTCCAGCTCCTACCACAGCCACCACCCCAGCTCCGACTACAACCACAACTACTTCTCCAACCACTACGACCACAGCTGCTACTACAACCACCTCCACAACTACAGAACCGACCACAACCACACAGTCGACCACAGTTCCTACGACGTCCCCCCCTCCTCCTCCCCCCAGGACCACAGCTTCGTGGAGGACCCCTCCCTCCACCTCCTCCTCCACCATTACCTGGCCTACGACCTCCACCCCTGGCCCCCGCTCCACTTCCACACCCCCTCTACTGCCCAACAACATCCAGAGAGAGAACGCTAACCTCTCCCACCGCTGTAAGTGGCTTTCAGACTGTGTGTGTGTATAAAAATGTGCCTACTCTTGTCACCATGACAATGCACCTTAGCGCTAAGTTACATACTCTCCCATTAAATATCCCTCTTTTCCACTCCTCCCTCTCTAACTGTGACATACAGTGTGAGTTTGTAATGACAGACAGTATTACAGTTTGGTCATTTAGCAGGCGTTCTTATCCAGAGCATTTAGCAGATGCTCTTATCCAGAGCAACTTACAGTAGTGAGTACATACATTTTCGTACTTGTCCCCCGTGGGAATCGAACCCACAACCGTGGCGTTGCAAGTGCCATGACAGTATGAGTGTGTAATGACAGACAGTGTGAGTGTGTAATGACAGACTAGGCCACTCTCCTCAGTGTACGAGAGCATCACTCAGGCCACATTTGTCCACACGGCCTCTCCTCTCCTCTCCTCTCCTCTCCTCTCCTCTCCTCTCCTCTCCTCTCCTCTCCTCTCCTCTCCTCTCCTCTCCTCTCCTCTCCTCATCAGAGGGGTGTGGCTCTACTGTCAGTGCTAACATAGGACTGCAGACCCATTGTCCCTTCCCTGTCTCACCTGTCATCTTGAGTCCTGCCATCTTGAGTCCTGTCATCTTGAGTCCTGCCATCTTGAGTCCTGCCATCTTGAGTCCTGCCATCTTGAGTCCTGTCATCTTGAGTCCTGCCATCTTGAGTCCTGCCATCTTGAGTCCTGCCATCTTGAGTCCTGTCATCTTGAGTCCTGTCATCTTGAGTCCTGTCAACTTGAGTCCTGTCATCTTGAGTCCTGTCATATTGAGTCCTGTCATATTGAGTCCTGTCATATTGAGTCCTGCCATCTTGAGTCCTGCCATCTTGAGTCCTGCCATCTTGAGTCCTGCCATCTTGAGTCCTGTCATCTTGAGTCCTGTCATCTTGAGTCCTGTCATATTGAGTCCTGCCATCTTGAGTCCTGTCATATTGAGTCCTGCCATCTTGAGTCCTGTCATATTGAGTCCTGTCATATTGAGTCCTGTCATATTGAGTCCTGTCATATTGAGTCCTGTCATATTGAGTCCTGTCATGTTGAGTCCTGCCATCTTGAGTCCTGTCATATTGAGTCCTGTCATATTGAGTCCTGTCATATTGAGTCCTGTCATCTTGAGTCCTGTCATATTGAGTCCTGTCATCTTGAGTCCTGCCATATTGGGTTCTCTTTCTTTTCCCTTCTCTCTCTCTCTCTCTCTCTCTCTCTCTGTCTCTGTCTCTGTCTCTCTCTCTGTCTCTGTCTCTGTCTCTCTGTCTCTGTCTCGCTCTCGCTCTTGCTCTCTACCTCTCTCTCTTTTCGTTTTGTCCTACTTTCAATCAAGCTTGAAAACAACAATGAAATGAAACAACAATGAATATGGCTTGAATAATGCCTACATTTAAAGTGTTTATTTTAAATGATTGAGTTGTGTTTCCAAGGCAATCTGTTTTAGGACAAAAAATACAGTTGTGATTTTAGTTGTAACAATGGAAAACGTGTCTGCTGCAAGCTTTTTTAGAACTGTGTGCTTGACAGACAAAGAATAGCAGCAGTATTGATAAACCACTGTACTCACACACCGTTCTCTGCAATTTAGTGGAAATCAATTATTCAACTTATAGCACTTTCATCAGGCTCTTTCAGCTTGCTCTAGATAAAGACAGCAAATCACACTGGATGAAGACACTCACAGCTATGTATATAGCAATCAGACTGTTGTTGTTTTCCATCACTATGGTAAAGTACCCTGTACTCTCCCATATAGCCCAGGTGATAGAGCGCCCCCGTTAGGCCAGAGTGTGTAATGAACGTATCCGAGAAGTTTTAATATTGATGAGTGTGTGTGTAGTTATTCATGAGGAGCACAGCGATCGTTGCAGGGTTTGTCCATTAGAGATAAGCAGCAGAACCACACTGGGCTAAATGATGAATGTGGTGGAGCCTGGAAAAGTGGTACATAGAGGAGTGAGAAAAGAAAGGATGGGAGAGGGATAGTTTGAGGGACGGAGAGGAGAGAGAGAGAGCCTAAGGGTGAAAGGAAGAGCGTTAGGAAGTAGAGAACAGAGAAAAGGGAAGAGAGTTAAGAGGAGAGTTTAGTGAAGATGGTGTATAGAGAGGAGAGTGTAGTGAAGATGGTGTATAGAGAGGAGAGTGTAGTGAAGATGGTGTATGGAGAGGAGAGTGTAGTGAAGATGGTGTATAGAGAGGAGAGTGTAGTGAAGATGGTGTATAGAGAGGAGAGTTTAGTGAAGATGGTGTATAGAGAGGAGAGTGTAGTGAAGATGGTGTATAGAGAGGAGAGTGTAGTGAAGATGGTGTATGGAGAGGAGAGTTTAGTGAAGATGGTGTATGGAGAGGAGAGTTTAGTGAAGATGGTGTATGGAGAGGAGAGTGTAGTAAAAATGGTGTATAGAGAGGAGAGTGTAGTGAAGAATGTGTATAGAGAGGAGAGTTTAGTGAAGATGGTATATAGAGAGGAGAGTTTAGTGAAGATGGTGTATGGAGAGGAGAGTTTAGTGAAGATGGTGTATAGAGAGGAGAGTTTAGTGAAGATGGTGTATGGAGAGGAGAGTGTAGTGAAAATGGTGTATAGAGAGGAGAGTGTAGTGAAGATGGTGTATGGAGAGGAGAGTTTAGTGAAGATGGTGTATAGAGAGGAGAGTTTAGTGAAGATAGTGTATAGAAAGGAAAGTTTAGTGAAGATGGTGTATGGAGAGGAGAGTGTAGTGAAGATGGTGTATAGAGAGGAGAGTTTAGTGAAGATGGTGTATGGAGAGGAGAGTGTAGTGAAGATGGTGTATAGAGAGGAGAGTTTAGTGAAGATGGTGTATAGAAAGGAGAGTTTAGTGAAGATGGTGTATGGAGAGGAGAGGAAAAATAAAGGATGAGAGAGAGAAAGAAAGAGTTTTAGGAAGAGGGTATGAGGAGATGCTCCAGCAAGCATCCTCTTTGCGGTCCCCTAACTAACAAACCAGCCTTAAGAAGCAAAAGCATGTTCCGATGTTCCAAGAATGGATAAAACGTCCTGCTACTACACCGCAAGCAGTCTTAGGGGGGAGGGAGAGGGAGAGAGGGGGGATGGAGGGGGGCGGAGAGGATTAAACCTCCTGCTACTACACCACAAACAGTCTTAGGGAGAGGGAGGGAGGGGGGAGGGAGGGAGGGGGGCGGAAAGGATTAAACCTCCTGCTACTACACCACAAACAGTCTTAGGGGGAGGGAGGGAGGGAGGGAGGGGGGCGGAGAGGATTAAACCTCCTGCTACTACACCACAAACAGTCTTAGGGAGAGGGAGAGAGGGGGGAGGGAGGGAGGGAGGGAGGGGGGCGGAGAGGATTAAACCTCCTGCTACTACACCACAAACAGTCTTAGGGGGGAGGGAGAGAGGGGGGAGGGAGGGAGGGAGGGAGGGGGGAGGGAGGGGGGCGGAGAGGATAAAACCTCCTGCTACTACACCACAAACAGTCTTAGGGAGAGGGGGGAGGGAGAGAGGGGGGAGGGAGGGAGGGGGGAGGGAGGGGGGCGGAGAGGATTAAACCTCCTGCTACTACACCACAAACATTCTTAGGGAGAGGGAGAGAGGGGGGAGGGAGGGAGGGGGGCGGAGAGGATTAAACCTCCTGCTACTACACCACAAACAGTCTTAGGGGGAGGGAGGGAGGGGGGAGGGAGGGAGGGAGGGGGGAGGGAGGGGGGCGGAGAGGATAAAACCTCCTGCTACTACACCACAAACAGTCTTAGGGGGAGGGAGAGAGGGGGGAGGGAGGGGGGCGGAGAGGATTAAACCTCCTGCTACTACACCACAAACAGTCTTAGGGGGAGGGGGGGGGAGGGAGGGGGGCGGAGAGGATTAAACCTCCTGCTACTACACCACAAACAGTCTTAGGGGGAGGGGGGGAGGGAGAGAGGGAGGGAGGGAGGGAGGGGGGCGGAGAGGATTAAACCTCCTGCTACTACACCGCAAGCAGTCTTAGGGGGGAGGGAGAGGGAGAGAGGGGGGAGGGAGGGGGGCGGAGAGGATTAAACCTCCTGCTACTACACCGCAAACAGTCTTAGGGGGAGGGAGGGAGGGGGGAGGGAGGGAGGGAGGGGGGCGGAGAGGATAAAACCTCCTGCTACTACACCACAAACAGTCTTAGGGAGAGGGAGAGAGGGGGGAGGGAGGGAGGGAGGGAGGGAGGGGGGCGGAGAGGATTAAACCTCCTGCTACTACACCACAAACAGTCTTAGGGAGAGGGAGAGAGGAGGGAGGGAGGGAGGGAGGGAGGGGGGCGGAGAGGATAAAACCTCCTGCTACTACACCACAAACAGTCTTAGGGAGAGGGAGAGAGGGGGGAGGGAGGGGGGCGGAGAGGATAAAACCTCCTGCTACTACACCACAAACAGTCTTAGGGGGAGAGGGAGGGAGGGAGGGAGGGAGGGAGGGGGAGAGGATTAAACCTCCTGCTACTACACCACAAACAGTCTTAGGGAGAGGGAGAGAGGGAGGGGGGATGGAGGGAGGGAGGGAGGGGGGCGGAGAGGGATGGGGGAAAATGGGACACGACAAGAACGCTGTTCCGATTTCCCGAACCCACCGGCCGTGTGTGTGTTATTCCGTGATGGTGCACAATGCACATCGGTGGGTTTTCCAACATCAGCTGTTACACATGTGTTGCATTGCACTTTGCAAGGCAGAGCGGAGAAAGATCAGGCACTGCAACTAAAAGATTAAAGCAAACAGTGGATAGTGGGAAAGCTCACACACAGAAACTAACCCTGCAGGTTGAGGTTCAGAAGCAGTCAGAATGGATCAAGTGAATGTTCTGTGCGCTGCAGTAAAACCCCTCCCCCATAATGAAATGCACTCCCTTTTCAGCCCTTTCAGTTCTCCTCATTCCACAGTTCCCACCTCCAGTGCCTCGGGGCCAGTTCTTTCATAACATGTTTAATAAGATTTGATGAATCCCCTTTTGGAGTCTAAGGGCCTATTGGATATCAGTCATGCTTTTTGACCATTACAGTTCATCCACTTTCGCTGAGTCAGAAACTACTGTTCCTCCTCACAGTTTGGAGTGGTAGCCTCACTCACCAGCTGAGTGTCAAAATCAAATCAAATTGTTTGCTTCATAAACAACAGGTGTAGACTAACAGTGAAATGCTTACTTACGGGCCCTTTCCAACAATGCAGAGACAAACAGAAAAAGAAAAGTGTGAGTGTAAGTGCCTGTGCATTCGTGTGTGTGTGTGTGCGTGAGATGGGATGCGTGTGTGTTCATGCGTGCACGCAAATGCCTGTGCACTCGTGTGTGTGATAGAGTTTGGTCATTAATGAGCTGATCTTGTGGAGGCTAACAGAATGCTGCGATTGTCGTTGTGATCTGCCCTGTTAATCTCCCAGGCTAGGCTCCATTATATCGGGCTAATTACAGTGTTGCTAATGGCCCAACAGCCCTAATGGGGAGATGAGGCTGGATTTACTCCTGGAGAAAGGCTGAGCTCAACACAAACCTGGGTTAGAGGTGAAGGGGAGATGGGGGAGAGATGGGGGAGGAAGTGGGAGATGAGACAGCAGGACAAGGAACCATTAGACAAGACACAGGAGAGGGGAGGGAAGAAGGTAGGGGGGGCACAGCCTCTAGCAGAGTGAATGGCAGGAGTAAGGAGAGGTGTTTAAAGGCCCAATGCAGATGTTTTCTTCTCTATATCAAATCATTTCTGGGTAACAAATATGTAATGATCAAAAATAATTTCTCAAGCAAGAATTTTGATAAGACTGTCTGGGAGTGGTTTGAGTGAGGGTCCTAATTGGACGAGCCTAGTGGGAGGGATATGTAACCTGAAGACTAGCTGTTATTGGTAGTGAGGTTTGAAACTCTCTTTGTTATTGGTCTATTAACTTATATCGGCTGGTGATGTCGCCAGGCAGGCCAAAACTCCATTCAAACAGCTCTTACACTAACACGGCATCATTTTCACAATTTCACAATTTTGTGGAAATATACACTACCGTTCAAAAGTTTCGGGTCACTTAGAAATGTCCTTGTTTTCCATGAAAACATACATGACATGAGTTTGAATAGGAAATATAGCTAAATGAATAGGAAATGTAGTCATTGACAAGGTTAGAAATAAATATTTTTTATTGAAATAATAATTGTGACCTTTAAACTTTGCTTTCGTCAAAGAATCCTCCATTTGCAGCAATTACAGCCTTGCAGACCTTTGGCATTCTAGTTGTCAATTTGTTGAGGTAACCTGAAGCACCTCCCACAAGTTGGATTGGCTTGATGGGCACTTCTTACGTACCATACGGTCAAGCTGCTCCCACAACAGCTTAATAGGGTTGAGATCCGGTGACTGTACTGGTCACTCCATTATAGACAGAATACCAGCTGACTGCTTCTTCCCTAAATAGTTATTGCATAGTTTGTAGCTGTGCTTTGGGTCATTGTCCTGTTGTAGGAGGAAATTGGCTCCAATCAAGCGCCGTCCACAGGGTATGGCATGGCGTTGCATAATGGAGTGATAGCCTTCCTTCTTCAAGATTCCTTTTACCCTGTACAAATCTCCCACTTTACCACCACCAAAGCACCCCCAGACCATCACATTGCCTCCACCATGCTTGACAGATGGCATCAAGCACTCCTCCAGCATCTTTTCATTTGGTCTGCGTCTCATAATGTTCTTCTTTGTGATCCGAACACCTCAAACTTCGATTTGTCTGTCCATAACACTTTTTTCCAATCTTCCTCTGTTCAGTGTCTGTGTTCTTTTGCCCATCTTAATCTTTTCTTTTTATTGGCCAGTCTGAGATATGGCTTTTTCTTAGCAACTTTGCCTAGAAGGTCAGCATCCCGGAGTCGCCTCTTCACTGTTGACGTTGAGACTGGTGTTTTGCGGGTACTATTTAATGAAGCTGCCAGTTGAGGACCTGTGAGGCGTCTGTTTCTCAAACTAGACACTCTAATGTATTTGTCCTCTTGCTCAGTTGTGCACCGGGGCCTCCCACTCCTCTTTCTATTCTGGTTAGAGACAGTTTGCGCTGTTCTGTGAAGGGAGTAATACACAGCGTTGTACGAGATCTTCAGTTTCTTTGCAATTTCTCGCATGGAATAGCCTTCATTTCTCAGAACAAGAATAGACTGACGAGTTTCAGAAGAAAGTTATTTGTTTCTGGCCATTTTGAGCCTGTAATCGAACCCACAATTGCTGATGCTCCAGATACTCAACTAGTCCAAAGAAGGCCCGTTTTATTGCTTCTTTAATCAGCACAACAGTTTTCAGCTGTGCTAACATAATTACAAAAGGGTTTTCTAATGATCAATTAGGCTTTTAAAATGATAAACTTGGATTAGCAAACGCAATGTGCCATTGGAACACAGGACTGATGGTTGCTGATAATGGGCCTCTGTACGCCTATGTAGATATTCCATAAAAAATCAGCCGTTTCCAGCTACAATAGCCATTTACAACATTAACCATGTCTACACTGTATTTCCCCTCTCACTGTCTCTCTCTCTCTCCCTCCCCCTCTCACTGTCTCTCTCTCTCCCTCCCCCTCTCACTGTCTCTCTCTCTCTCCCTCCCCCTCTCACTGTCTCTCTCTCTCACTCTCCCTCCCCCCTCGCTGTCTCTCTCTCTCTCCCTCTCGCTGTCTCTCTCTCCCACCCCCTCTCGCTGTCTCTCTCTCTCTCCCTCTCGCTGTCTCTCTCTCTCTCCCTCCCCCTCTCACTGTCTCTCTCTCTCTCCCTCCCCCTCTCACTGTCTCTCTCTCCCTCCCCCTCTCACTGTCTCTCTCTCTCACTCTCCCTCCCCCCTCGCTGTCTCTCTCTCTCTCCCTCTCGCTGTCTCTCTCTCTCTCCCACCCCCTCTCGCTGTCTCTCTCTCCCTTCCCCTCTTGCTGTTTCTCTCTCTCTCTCCCTCCCCCTCTCGCTGTCTCTCTCTCTCTCTCAGCTGGGAATGATCACTACCTCCTGGGTAACAACATAACAGTGGCAGTCCTGGGTATAGTGATTCCTATAGGTGAGTACCAGTCTACTATACCATGTGATGCCTGTTTGCTTCTCCCTGCTTCTCTGTCTGTGTCTGCTTCTGTCTTGGTCTCCCCTGCACATGACGTTGCCTGGTCTGGAAGATGTGCGAAAGTGTGTTTTGGGTGTATGTTTGTAATGTGTGACAGGAATGTACAAGTAACTGCCGAAATAACGGAAACACTTGAGTAAATGTATATGGAAAGCACGTGCTTCCACACAGGTGTGGTTCCTGAGTTAATTAAGCAATTAACATCCCATCTTGCTTAGGGTCATGGCTAGAAGAAGATATCTTAGTGACTGAAAGAGGAGAGTCTCAAAGGAGCATAGGGGGTTTAAAGTGTGTGTGTGTGTGTGTGTGTGTGTGTGTGAGTCTGTGTGTGTGTGAGTGAGTGTGTGAGTGTGTGAGTGTGAGTGTCTCAGTCACCAGATCTCAACCCAATTGAACACTTATGGGAGATTCTTGAAATTCCCGTTTAGGTTTTGCTCCAATAAGCATATCATAACAGCCCATGTGAACATATAGGCCTGTCAATTGTAAAAACAGCACGTGACATTTACTGTAAATGTAGGACAAGAGCTCATCCAAATAACATCAGGGATTAAACCCCCCTTAAGCCCATATTATCACATATTACAGTATATAGTCCTTAAAATGGTGCACTGATACAACTCTAGAATGTCTGAGTTGACTGGTGATCAGCATAGTGTGTAAATTACCTTGCTCTAGCATACATTCTGTCTATAATTGAGTCTTCAAAATGAGATATCCCTAACCCCGGCCCATTAAATACATCCTACTATGTCTCCCACCCCCTCTTTCCTTCCCACCCATCCTTCCCCCAGTCATATCTCTCAATGGTTCATTTGATAGTTCATATTCTCCCCCACTCCTCTCTCCCTCATTCTCCCTTTCATACACTACATGGCCAAAAGTCTGTGGACACCTGCTCATCGAACATCTCATTCCAAAATCATGGCCAGTAATATGGAGTTGGTCCCCCCTTTGCTGCTATAACAGCCTCCACATTCCCACAACTTCCATTGCTGCGGGGGCTTGCATCCATTCAGCCACAAGAGCATTAGTGAGGTCGGGCACTGATGTAGGGTGATTAGACTTGGCTGACAGTCGCCGTTCCAATTCATCCCAAAGGTGTTCGATGGGGTTGAGGTCAGGGCTCTGTGCAGGCCAGTCAAGTTCTTCCACACCGATCTTGACAAACCATTTCTGTATGGACCTCGCTTTGTGCACGGAGGAATTGTCATGCTGAAACAGGAAAGGGCCTTCCCAAACTGTTGCCACAAAGCTGGAAGCACAGAATCATCTAGAATGTCATTGTATGCTGTAGCGTTAAGATTTCCCTTCACTAAGGGGCCTAGTCCGAACGATGAGAAATAGTCCCAGACCATTATTCTTCCTCCACCAAACTTTACAGTTGGCACTATGCATTGGGGCAGGTAGCGTTCTCCTGGCATCCACCAAACCCAGATGGTGAAGCGTGATTCATCACTCCAGAGAACGTGTTTCCACTGCTCCAGAGTCCAATGGCGGCAAGCTTTACACCACTCCAGCCGACGCTTGGCATTGCGCATAGTGATCTTAGGCTTGTGTGCGGCTGCTCGGCCATGGAAACCCATTTCATGAAGCTCCCGAAGAACAGTTCTTATGCTGACGTTGCTTCCAGAGGCAGTTTGGAACTCGGTAGTGAGTGTTGCAACCGAGGACAGACGATCTTTACACGATTCAGCACTCAGCGGCCCCGTTCTGTGAGCTTGTGGGGCCTACCACTTCGCGGCTGAGCCATTGTTGCTCCTAGACATTTCCACTTCACAATAACAGCACTTACAGTTAACCAAGGCAGAAATTTGACGAACCGACTTGTTGGCATCATATGACAGTGCCACGTTGAAAGTCACTGAGCTCTTCAGTAAGGCCATTCTTCTGGCAATGTTTTACTATGGAGATTGCATGGCTGCGTGCTCGATTTTATACACTGGTCAGCTGAAATAGCCGAATCCACTAATTTGAAGGGGTGTCCCCATACTTCTGGCCATGCAGCGTATCTCTCAATGGTTAATTCTCCCTCCATATTGCTGGAGATCTTCAGAGCCGAGCTATTTGGAGAGGAAAGTCTGATTGAGAACATCTTAATGGAGTGTTTACATGAGAACAAAAGGGTTGCTGGGGGTTCAGGGTCCAGTGCCCCCCCCCCAACAATAGACCAATTAGTCTGGGTCTTCCATGGGAACACCGCCACTCTACGGCTGATGGGGGAAATTAGGACGGAACACCAGCCAGAGCTGAGCAGGGAAGCGAGACATATCCCCTCCTCCCCACCCACATTCCCTTTTCTTGGAATACCACTATACCCAGCCATGTATTGAGTGTGTGTGTAGCCTACAATACGTGTGTGTGTGTGTGTGTGGTAGGGTTGCACGATATTGGAAATAACTGACATTGCGATATTTAGTTTTTCTGCGATATATATTGCGATATGAAAAAATACAGAATGTATGTATGATCCTCTGGGAAAAATGCAGTTTGCAAACAGCGACTTTTCAGGTGGAAGTCCTCATTAATAAAGTGTACGGTCAGACTTCTGTAGGGCTCCGTTGTCCGGCTGGACCACAAGTCCGTTGTTGCTGTATAATATTCCACTTGTGACAGCTCTGTTTCAACTTGTGACTTGCATTTCCCGTACAACTCTGGGATGGCAACTTGAGAAAAATTGTTGCGTGATGGCATTACATACCACTTGTCAAGTGTTAAGTTGCGTCAATTCAAATCTGGTATTGGAACAAAATGAGGTCAATACACGTCTTCTAAAATAGACTAGTATTTTAATTAATGCAAACACTTGAATTGGTAAATTTGATGTTCGTATATACGGGCCCACTGAAAAACCACGCAGGGCAGTCAGAGAACTGAGCCATTGTTACAAGTTCTTCTTTAAATACTCTGACAGAGATAGTTCCCGCTCCCTGCTGGCCTATCAGAGTAGAGACTGAGCGTGGTTTAGACTTACTCAGCCTATCGTTGGCGCACAGGCTGGTCCCAGCCCCTTGGCGCTTCACTGTTGCCAGGCATTAGTTGTTATCTCCACAACTTGTCTCAAGTCAGCAACCTCAGACATAGTCTGTTCCTCTCCACTGTAGCAGAACACATGTCCTTGAGCGGTTTAACAAAGAGGCAGTGTGTGTGTATGTGAGACACAAGTCTTATCTCATCCTACCCCCTAACAGTTCCCCACATTAATCACAGCTTGTTATATTAAACAATCTATATCAGTACAGTACAAACCTATTATGTTTAATCATTAATGTATTCTTTCTAAGCTAGGCATCACATCTAGTTATAAGAAAATAGATCCCCACACAAGCGACCGGATCATGTTTTTAAAACCCTCTTTGGTAACCGTGTTAATTGGTATCATGTCTTTGGCGACGTGAAATGTTATTTAATATGTGATTTCTCTCTGCCGTTTGGAACCTTTCTCGTATGGTGTAATACTGGCAAAGGCATCCAAAATAGATTTTTGCCTTGGAGGGCATTGAGATGCTTTGCACTCGTCATACGAAGATTTGTGGTGCCGCCTTAAATGATCGAACAAATTGGTCGTGTTGCCTCGTGTTGTGGCAACAATTGCAAGGCACTCTCGACAAAGTACCTGTTTTTAGTCAACATCATCCTGTCTGTAGCCGAAATATTTCCATATTTACATTTACATTTTAGTCATTTAGCAGACGCTCTTATCCAGAGCGACTTACAGTTAGTGAATACATATTTTTTTTATACTGGCCCCCCGTGGGAATCGAACCCACAACCCTGGCGTTGCGTTGCATATAATTGACGATGCATTTCTTTTAGCAACCAAATTCTCAATTTCTGTCTTTTTTGCCTGTTCCTCGCTCATCATTTCATCACGCGCAAGCAGAGCCTGCATGTCAACCACGTGCAGCAAAGAACTCTGTGTTTTAAAATAATAATAATAATAATAATAAACTGTGTATCCAATAACCCATAAATCAGAGTAAATTACGTTATATCAGATAGATATAATGCTAGTTTAACATTTAAAAAATATATATATTGTAGACTGATGTATGTTTACCTTACTAAATCGGATGCATACATCGCAATGTCGATGCTCAAATGATATATCCATCGTGCAGCCCTAGTGTGGGGTTTGGTTGTACATGTGCCATGCATGCGTGGGATTGGGTGGGATTGGGTTGGGATTGGGTGGGATTGGGTTGGGATTGGGTTGGGTGGGGTTGGGATTGGGGTGGGATTGGGTGGGATTGGGTTGGGATTGGGTGGGATTGGGTGGGATTGGGTGGGATTGGGGTGGGATTGGGTTGGGGTTGGGGTTGGGATTGGGTGGGATTGGGTTGGGATTGGGTGGGATTGGGTGGGATTGGGTAGGATTGGGTGGGATTGGGTTGGGTTGGGATGGGTTGGGATTGGGTGGGATTGGTTGGGGTTGGGATTGGGGTGGGATTGGGTTGGGTTGAGATTGGGTTGGGATTGGGATTGGGGTGGGATTGGGTGGGATTGGGGTGGGATTGGGTTGGGATTGGGTGGGATTGGGTGGGATTGGGGTGGGATTGGGTTGGGTTTGGGTGGGATTGGGTTGGGATTGGGTGGGATTGGGTTGGGATGGGTTGGGATTGGGTGGGATTGGGTGGGGTTGGGATTGGGTGGGATTGGGTGGGATTGGGTGTGCTTCTATGTGTGTTTTAAAGAGAGTGTGTGTCTGTGTGTATCCATTGCCGTTCGCTATGTGTGCTAAAGCGCCGCTCTGTCTCCCCTGGCTGTGTTAACGCTCCCGCCGTGTGTGTGTGTGTGTGTGTGTGTCGCTGTGTGTCACACATGCAGTTCCTATCCTTGCCACAGTGGTCATCGGCCTGCTCTGCACAGCCGGCTACCTGGTCTGGCGTAACTGGCGCCGGAAGAACACCAAGAGCATGAACTTCGACAATCCTGTCTACCGTAAGACCACAGAGGACGACGATGACGAGATTCACATCGGCCGTACTGGAGAGTCTATCGGCCACGTCTACCCCGCTGTGAGTGGCAGTGCCCACCAGCCATTCCTAGCCCTGCCCCTGGGGGGCGGGATCACAGACAGCAACTCCCATTGGTACTCGGGGGCGCCCATGCATCCCACCGGCAAATGAGATGAGAGGGGGTGGGACTTGGAGATAAAAGAGAGGGTTGGGGTGTGTGGGGGTGGGAGAGTCTCCAAGACAGGGACAGGCTTAAATCCTCACAGACACACACACATACACACACTTAATTCACAAAATCATTCTAAACACTTCCTCGGTCAAACACACACACATTGATGTTGAGCCCTTCATCACCAGTCCACCTCTACATAATCTTCACCTTCATTCACCATATAGAATATTTGATCTCTATCCATTCCCACATTTCATGTTTTGACAATGTGTGTTACTGTGTTGTGGTGCGTCAGGGAGGCAAAGCACTCTGGGTGTTTAGCTTTATTATCCTCCCTCTGAAGACTTATCGAACCTGGTCATTCCCCTTTGGAGTGTAAATTAGGCAGAAGGGGAACAGTAACCAGAACAGAAACAGCACCTTAGATGACGGGACAATCTTTAGTCATATTGATTTATTCCTGTTTATTCTTGTTTTTAATTATATATGCTGGTAAACATAAACATGAACAAAAAGAGGTGGGAGGGGTTAGCGCTGGGATCGGTTG
>NW_028162543.1:0-7500 GCF_964263955.1 Coregonus lavaretus
ACGCTATTGGAGCTGGAATTACCGCGGCTGCTGGCACCAGACTTGCCCTCCAATGGATCCTCGTTAAAGGATTTAAAGTGTACTCATTCCAATTACAGGGCCTCGAAAGAGTCCTGTATTGTTATTTTTCGTCACTACCTCCCCGAGTCGGGAGTGGGTAATTTGCGCGCCTGCTGCCTTCCTTGGATGTGGTAGCCGTTTCTCAGGCTCCCTCTCCGGAATCGAACCCTGATTCCCCGTTACCCGTGGTCACCATGGTAGGCACAGAAAGTACCATCGAAAGTTGATAGGGCAGACATTCGAATGAGACGTCACCGCCACAAAGGGCGCGCGATCGGCTCGAGGTTATCTAGAGTCACCAAAGCGGCCGGGGCACCCGAAGGCACCCCGCATGGGTTTTGGGTCTGATAAATGCACGCATCCCCGGAGGTCAGCGCTCGTTGGCATGTATTAGCTCTAGAATTGCCACAGTTATCCAAGTAACGTTGGAGCGATCAAAGGAACCATAACTGATTTAATGAGCCATTCGCAGTTTCACTGTACCGGCCGTGTGTACTTAGACTTGCATGGCTTAATCTTTGAGACAAGCATATGCTACTGGCAGGATCAACCAGGTAGCCCCTCACAACATAGAAGTTGTACCCAGGTGCGCTCAGCGGAAGACGGCCCGGGCACGGTCCAATTCCCGTCAGGGGTGGAGGCCCGGTCGCAATCCACGCGCACACCCAGCGGGAGGCCCTGAACTGCCCGCGGCCGGGGGGGCCGCGAGTGCCGGGGCACCGCTCGAGAGGTCTCTTTCTAGCTGGAGGGTTTAGTAGGAACCGCACAACCGAGCCAACGACAGGGTGTGAGAAGCACGTGTCTCTGGCGCCGGTACGTTATAGGGTGGACATCACTCCTGGCATCGCTGCCTGGGGGAGCCACTCCCCGCACCGGAACACCAACGTAGGGCCACTAGGTCAGACGGGTCGTCTTGGTATCGCTCAGCGAGGCTCGGCCGGAGCATATCGGGGAAGCGGGGTGAACCGTCTCCGAAAGGGGCTCCACCGATAGAGGCGAATCCACATGGGGCGGGAGGAACCGTCCGTCCGAACACCGGCCAGAGGCCGGCCGACAGGGGCCCTCCCAGGTGGATAACGAATGCCAATCGGTCAGTGTATATGAAACAGGTTCGAGAATAGACAGGGGACATGGGGACATGAGGGTATCCGAAACCAGGCCCTGCCCTGGGCATGAGCACCTCCAGTCGGTCGCCGGAGGGATGGTCCACTTCGGAGCGTTGGAACCATGGTTCTGCGGGACCCAGAACCCTCAAAAAAGCCCATTTACCAACAACCGCACGGGCCGAGAGGTTTGCCATCACCCCCGGATCAATCGGACGTGTACGGGTGCTTCACGACAGAGAGGGGCCATGGGGACATGAGGTAGCCGAAACCGGGCCTTCCCCTGGGCATGGGAACGGCCAGTAGGTCCCTGGAGGTATGGTCCACTTCGGAGCGTTGGAACCATGGTTCTGAGGGACCCAGAACCCTCAAACATGCCCGATTCCCAATATCCGCACAGGCCGAGAGGTTTGCCATCACCCCCGGATCAATCCGCCATGGAAGTCTATTCTCTGAAAACGAGGTTTTCAAAATCGCGCCGGTACCTGTCTGGCCGACCTGGAACCGAGTGGGGCTACTACGGGAGAGGCCAAATTATCGACATAAGCCCTGCCACCCGCTGGGCCTGTCTGTGCTCCGCCGTTTGGGGGAAAAAACAGCGATTTCGGTTTTGAAAAAACGACTTAAAACGTTAATAATTCAAAAACTAAAAGTCCAATCAGGATGGGGTTTTTTTGGCGCAAAAGGGCACGAATAGACGCACATTTATATATAAATTAATTCGTTTTTGGAAATTTTTTACTATATTTTAATTATGTTAGAAAAGTGAAAAAAAAAAATAGGGGTCAGAACGGTTGATGTTCCTATACGAGTTAAGAAAAACCCTTTTAGGTAATGGAAGTTCATCATAAAAGAGGATAATAGACCAAATTTGGGACCTCTAGCTCATCGGGAAGTATTTTTAAACATTATTTGAAAAAATCGGAAAAATCGGCCGAAATTGCACTATGTCCCTTCGTGCATGGTAACCCAAATGAGAACCAGGGGGAACGGCTCCTGACTCACACAAGGCCGACATGGGTGCTCTTGGTCGGATTGGGTTGTGGGTCAGACACCCCCACATGGAAGACCGCCGGCGGTCGATGGGAGAACCAGAGACCGACTCCTGGCTCACGGAAGGCCGATTTGGGTGCACTTGGTCGGATTGGGTTGTGGGTCAGACACCCCAACATGGTTGTCCGCCGGCGGACACCAGGAGAACCAGGGACCGACTCCTGCCTCACGGAAGGCCGATTTGATGCACTTTTTTCGGATTGGGGTGGTGGTCAGACACCCCCATATGGAAATCATCCGGTTGACAACAGGAGAACCAGGGACCGACTCCTGCCTCACGGAAGGCCGATTTTGATGCACTTTTCTCGGATTGGGTTGGTGGTCAGACACCCCAACATGGTTGTCCGCCGGCGGACACCAGGAGAACCAGGGACCGACTCCTGGCTCACGGAAGGCCGATTTGATGCACTTTTTTCGGATTGGGGTGGTGGTCAGACACCCCCATATGGAAATCATCCGGTTGACAACAGGAGAACCAGGGGCCGACTCCTGCCTCACGGAAGGCCGATTTTGATGCACTTTTCTCGGATTGGGTTGGTGGTCAGACACCCCAACATGGTTGTCCGCCGGCGGACACCAGGAGAACCAGGGACCGACTCCTGGCTCACGGAAGGCCGATTTGATGCACTTTTTTCGGATTGGGGTGGTGGTCAGACACCCCCATATGGAAATCATCCGGTTGACAACAGGAGAACCAGGGGCCGACTCCTGCCTCACGGAAGGCCGATTTTGATGCACTTTTCTCGGATTGGGTTGGTGGTCAGACACCCCCATATGGAAACCATCCGGTTGACACTATGAGAACCAGGGACCGACTCCTGGCTCCCGGAAGGCCGATTTTGATGCACTTTTCTCGGATTGGGTTGGTGGTCAGACACCCCCATATGGAAACCATCCGGTTGACACTATGAGAACCAGGGACCGACTCCTGGCTCCCGGAAGGCCGATTTTGATGCACTTTTCTCGGATTGGGTTGGTGGTCAGACACCCCCATATGGAAACCATCCGGTTGACACTATGAGAACCAGGGACCGACTCCTGGCTCCCGGAAGGCCGATTTTGATGCACTTTTCTCGGATTGGGTTGGTGGTCAGACACCCCCATATGGAAATCATCCGGTTGACATTAGGAGAACCAGGGACCGACTCCTGGCTCCCGGAAGGCCGATTTTGATGCACTTTTCTCGGATTGGGTTGGTGGTCAGACACCCCCATATGGAAATCATCCGGTTGACATTAGGAGAACCAGGGACCGACTCCTGGCTCCCGGAAGGCCGATTTTGATGCACTTTTCTCGGATTGGGTTGGTGGTCAGACACCCCCATATGGAAACCATCCGGTTGACACTATGAGAACCAGGGACCGACTCCTGGCTCCCGGAAGGCCGATTTTGATGCACTTTTCTCGGATTGGGTTGGTGGTCAGACACCCCCATATGGAAATCATCCGGTTGACATTAGGAGAACCAGGGACCGACTCCTGGCTCCCGGAAGGCCGATTTTGATGCACTTTTCTCGGATTGGGTTGGTGGTCAGACACCCCCATATGGAAATCATCCGGTTGACATTAGGAGAACCAGGGACCGACTCCTGGCTCCCGGAAGGCCGATTTTGATGCACTTTTCTCGGATTGGGTTGGTGGTCAGACACCCCCATATGGAAACCATCCGGTTGACACTATGAGAACCAGGGACCGACTCCTGGCTCCCGGAAGGCCGATTTTGATGCACTTTTCTCGGATTGGGTTGGTGGTCAGACACCCCCATATGGAAATCATCCGGTTGACACTATGAGAACCAGGGACCGACTCCTGGCTCACGGAGGCCGATTTTGATGCACTTTTCTCGGATTGGGTTGGTGGTCAGACACCCCCATATGGAAATCATCCGGTTGACACTATGAGAACCAGGGACCGACTCCTGGCTCCCGGAAGGCCGATTTTGATGCACTTTTCTCGGATTGGGTTGGTGGTCAGACACCCCCATATGGAAATCATCCGGTTGACATTAGGAGAACCAGGGACCGACTCCTGGCTCCCGGAAGGCCGATTTTGATGCACTTTTCTCGGATTGGGTTGGTGGTCAGACACCCCCATATGGAAATCATCCGGTTGACACTATGAGAACCAGGGACCGACTCCTGGCTCACGGAGGCCGATTTTGATGCACTTTTCTCGGATTGGGTTGGTGGTCAGACACCCCCATATGGAAATCATCCGGTTGACACTATGAGAACCAGGGACCGACTCCTGGCTCCCGGAAGGCCGATTTTGATGCACTTTTCTCGGATTGGGTTGGTGGTCAGACACCCCCATATGGAAACCATCCGGTTGACACTATGAGAACCAGGGACCGACTCCTGGCTCCCGGAAGGCCGATTTTGATGCACTTTTCTCGGATTGGGTTGGTGGTCAGACACCCCCATATGGAAATCATCCGGTTGACACTATGAGAACCAGGGACCGACTCCTGGCTCACGGAGGCCGATTTTGATGCACTTTTCTCGGATTGGGGTGGTGGTCAGACACCCCCATATGGTAAACCGCCGGCGGACACTAGGAGAACCAGGGGAGGCTCTTACCTCACACATGGGGGTTTTGGGTGCCCTTGGCCGGCTTGGGGGTGACCCCAAGAGGGGGTCCAAGACCCCACACCCGGATCCATCCACAGGGGGGCGCCACATGTCATTTTAAGCCTGATTTCACTAGGGGAACCAGGGGATGATCTTAACTCACAAATGGGGGTTTTGGGTGCCCATGGCTGGCTTGGGGGTGACCCCAAGAGGGGGTCCAAGACCCCACAGCCGGATCCATCCACAGGGGGGCGCCACAGAGGTCATTTTAGGCCTGATTTCACTAGGGGAACCAGGGGATGATCTTAACTCACAAATGGGGGATTTGGCTGCCCATGGCTTGGGGGAGACCCCAAGAGGGGGTCCAAGCACCCCCACCCGGATCCATCCACAGGGGGGCGCCACATGTCACTTTAGGCCTGATTTCACTATGGGGACACAGGGGAGGCTGTTCACTCACACATGGGGGTTTTGGGTGCCCATGGCCGGCTTGGGGGTGACCCCAAGAGGGGGTACAAGACCCCACAGCCGGATCCATCCACAGGGGGGCGCCACATGTCATTTTAAGCCTGATTTCACTATGGGGACCCAGGGGAGGCTGTTCACTCACACATGGGGGTTTTGGGTGCCCATGGTCGGCATGGCTGGCTTGGAGGAGACCCCAAGAAGGGGTCCAAGCACCCCCATCCAGATCCATCCACAGGGGGGCGCCACAGGTCACTTTAGGCCGGATTTCACTATGGGGACCCAGGGGAGGCTGTTCACTCACACATGGGGGTTTTGGGTGCCCATGGTCGGCATGGCCAGCTTGGGGGAGACCCCAAGAAGGGGTCCAAGCACCCACAGCCGAATCCATCCACAGGGGGGCGCCACAGGTCACTTTAGGCCGGATTTCACTATGGGGACCCAGGGGAGGCTGTTCACTCACACATGGGGGTTTTGGGTGCCCATGGTCGGCATGGCCAGCTTGGGGGAGACCCCAAGAAGGGGTCCAAGCACCCACAGCCGAATCCATCCACAGGGGGGCGCCACAGGTCACTTTAGGCCGGATTTCACTATGGGTACACTGGGGAGGCTGTTCACTCACACATGGGGGTTTTGGGTGCCCATGGTCGGCATGGCTGGCTTGGAGGAGACCCCAAGAAGGGGTCCAAGCACCCCCACCAAGATCCATCCACAGGGGGGCGCCACAGGTCACTTTAAGCCTGATTTCACTATGGGTACACTGGGGAGGCTGTTCACTCACACATGGGGGTTTTGGGTGCCCATGGTCGGCATGGCTGGCTTGGAGGAGACCCCAAGAAGGGGTCCAAGCACCCCCACCAAGATCCATCCACAGGGGGGCGCCACAGGTCACTTTAAGCCTGATTTCACTATGGGTACACTGGGGAGGCTGTTCACTCACACATGGGGGTTTTGGGTGCCCATGGTCGGCATGGCTGGCTTGGAGGAGACCCCAAGAAGGGGTCCAAGCACCCCCACCAAGATCCATCCACAGGGGGGCGCCACAGGTCACTTTAAGCCTGATTTCACTATGGGTACACTGGGGAGGCTGTTCACTCACACATGGGGGTTTTGGGTGCCCATGGTCGGCATGGCTGGCTTGGAGGAGACCCCAAGAAGGGGTCCAAGCACCCCCACCAAGATCCATCCACAGGGGGGCGCCACAGGTCACTTTAAGCCTGATTTCACTATGGGTACACTGGGGAGGCTGTTCACTCACACATGGGGGTTTTGGGTGCCCATGGTCGGCATGGCTGGCTTGGAGGAGACCCCAAGAAGGGGTCCAAGCACCCCCACCAAGATCCATCCACAGGGGGGCGCCACAGGTCATTTTCACTAGGAGAACCAGGGGAGGGCTCCTGACTCACACATGGGCATTCTGGGTGCCCATGGCTGGGATGGGTGAGACAGAGTCCAGCCCTCCACACACAAAAGTGACCCAGCAGGCCAGAAGAAAGGGGAGAGAGAGAGAGAGAGAGAACAAATAATACATGGGCACAGAGCAGCCAGCCTCCATTGGAGCTGCCTGCACAGTGCTGCCCTCCTGTGGGAAAGGTTCACACACACACTCACTCACTCACTCACACAGACACACACAGACAAACCTATTCACTTGGGCCTTCTCCCTCATGCCCTGCTGACATCCATGCAGGCCCACATTGACCTTTGTGACCTCTGGAGCTCCATGCACCTTGTTCTAAACTCCCTGCCTAGTAAAGGGCATCTCCCATGGGCATGAGAGTACAGCTCACTCCCCTGGAGCACCATGCCTCTTTTTAATCACTCTCTCCCTATTAAAACCCTCTCTCCCATGGGCTTGAGAGTACAGCTTACTCCCTTGACCTCCAGAGGTATAGGAGGCCAAAAAAAAAGGGGGACAGAGCAGACAGCCCCCAAAGGGGATGCCTGCTCTGCCCCCCTATGAGACAGGTTCACTCACTCACACAGACACACCTATTCACTTGGGCCTTCTCCCTCATGCCCTGCTGACATCCATGCAGGCCCACATTGACCTTTGTGACCTCTGGAGCTCCATGCCTCTTTTTAAACTCTCTCTTCCCATTAAAAGCCTCTCTCACATGGGCTTGAGAGTACAGCTTACTCCCTTGACCTCCAGAGGTATAGGAGGCCAAAAAAAAAGGGGGACAGAGCAGACAGCCCCCAAAGGGGATGCCTGCTCTGCCCCCCTATGAGACAGGTTCACTCACTCAC
>NW_028162543.1:17500-25000 GCF_964263955.1 Coregonus lavaretus
GGTCAGTGTATATGAAACAGGTTCGAGAATAGACAGGGGACATGGGGACATGAGGGTATCCGAAACCAGGCCCTGCCCTGGGCATGAGCACCTCCAGTCGGTCGCCGGAGGGATGGTCCACTTCGGAGCGTTGGAACCATGGTTCTGCGGGACCCAGAACCCTCAAAAAAGCCCATTTACCAACAACCGCACGGGCCGAGAGGTTTGCCATCACCCCCGGATCAATCGGACGTGTACGGGTGCTTCACGACAGAGAGGGGCCATGGGGACATGAGGTAGCCGAAACCGGGCCTTCCCCTGGGCATGGGAACGGCCAGTAGGTCCCTGGAGGTATGGTCCACTTCGGAGCGTTGGAACCATGGTTCTGAGGGACCCAGAACCCTCAAACATGCCCGATTCCCAATATCCGCACAGGCCGAGAGGTTTGCCATCACCCCCGGATCAATCCGCCATGGAAGTCTATTCTCTGAAAACGAGGTTTTCAAAATCGCGCCGGTACCTGTCTGGCCGACCTGGAACCGAGTGGGGCTACTACGGGAGAGGCCAAATTATCGACATAAGCCCTGCCACCCGCTGGGCCTGTCTGTGCTCCGCCGTTTGGGGGAAAAAACAGCGATTTCGGTTTTGAAAAAACGACTTAAAACGTTAATAATTCAAAAACTAAAAGTCCAATCAGGATGGGGTTTTTTTGGCGCAAAAGGGCACGAATAGACGCACATTTATATATAAATTAATTCGTTTTTGGAAATTTTTTACTATATTTTAATTATGTTAGAAAAGTGAAAAAAAAAAATAGGGGTCAGAACGGTTGATGTTCCTATACGAGTTAAGAAAAACCCTTTTAGGTAATGGAAGTTCATCATAAAAGAGGATAATAGACCAAATTTGGGACCTCTAGCTCATCGGGAAGTATTTTTAAACATTATTTGAAAAAATCGGAAAAATCGGCCGAAATTGCACTATGTCCCTTCGTGCATGGTAACCCAAATGAGAACCAGGGGGAACGGCTCCTGACTCACACAAGGCCGACATGGGTGCTCTTGGTCGGATTGGGTTGTGGGTCAGACACCCCCACATGGAAGACCGCCGGCGGTCGATGGGAGAACCAGAGACCGACTCCTGGCTCACGGAAGGCCGATTTGGGTGCACTTGGTCGGATTGGGTTGTGGGTCAGACACCCCAACATGGTTGTCCGCCGGCGGACACCAGGAGAACCAGGGACCGACTCCTGCCTCACGGAAGGCCGATTTGATGCACTTTTTTCGGATTGGGGTGGTGGTCAGACACCCCCATATGGAAATCATCCGGTTGACAACAGGAGAACCAGGGACCGACTCCTGCCTCACGGAAGGCCGATTTTGATGCACTTTTCTCGGATTGGGTTGGTGGTCAGACACCCCAACATGGTTGTCCGCCGGCGGACACCAGGAGAACCAGGGACCGACTCCTGGCTCACGGAAGGCCGATTTGATGCACTTTTTTCGGATTGGGGTGGTGGTCAGACACCCCCATATGGAAATCATCCGGTTGACAACAGGAGAACCAGGGGCCGACTCCTGCCTCACGGAAGGCCGATTTTGATGCACTTTTCTCGGATTGGGTTGGTGGTCAGACACCCCAACATGGTTGTCCGCCGGCGGACACCAGGAGAACCAGGGACCGACTCCTGGCTCACGGAAGGCCGATTTGATGCACTTTTTTCGGATTGGGGTGGTGGTCAGACACCCCCATATGGAAATCATCCGGTTGACAACAGGAGAACCAGGGGCCGACTCCTGCCTCACGGAAGGCCGATTTTGATGCACTTTTCTCGGATTGGGTTGGTGGTCAGACACCCCCATATGGAAACCATCCGGTTGACACTATGAGAACCAGGGACCGACTCCTGGCTCCCGGAAGGCCGATTTTGATGCACTTTTCTCGGATTGGGTTGGTGGTCAGACACCCCCATATGGAAACCATCCGGTTGACACTATGAGAACCAGGGACCGACTCCTGGCTCCCGGAAGGCCGATTTTGATGCACTTTTCTCGGATTGGGTTGGTGGTCAGACACCCCCATATGGAAACCATCCGGTTGACACTATGAGAACCAGGGACCGACTCCTGGCTCCCGGAAGGCCGATTTTGATGCACTTTTCTCGGATTGGGTTGGTGGTCAGACACCCCCATATGGAAATCATCCGGTTGACATTAGGAGAACCAGGGACCGACTCCTGGCTCCCGGAAGGCCGATTTTGATGCACTTTTCTCGGATTGGGTTGGTGGTCAGACACCCCCATATGGAAATCATCCGGTTGACATTAGGAGAACCAGGGACCGACTCCTGGCTCCCGGAAGGCCGATTTTGATGCACTTTTCTCGGATTGGGTTGGTGGTCAGACACCCCCATATGGAAACCATCCGGTTGACACTATGAGAACCAGGGACCGACTCCTGGCTCCCGGAAGGCCGATTTTGATGCACTTTTCTCGGATTGGGTTGGTGGTCAGACACCCCCATATGGAAATCATCCGGTTGACATTAGGAGAACCAGGGACCGACTCCTGGCTCCCGGAAGGCCGATTTTGATGCACTTTTCTCGGATTGGGTTGGTGGTCAGACACCCCCATATGGAAATCATCCGGTTGACATTAGGAGAACCAGGGACCGACTCCTGGCTCCCGGAAGGCCGATTTTGATGCACTTTTCTCGGATTGGGTTGGTGGTCAGACACCCCCATATGGAAACCATCCGGTTGACACTATGAGAACCAGGGACCGACTCCTGGCTCCCGGAAGGCCGATTTTGATGCACTTTTCTCGGATTGGGTTGGTGGTCAGACACCCCCATATGGAAATCATCCGGTTGACACTATGAGAACCAGGGACCGACTCCTGGCTCACGGAGGCCGATTTTGATGCACTTTTCTCGGATTGGGTTGGTGGTCAGACACCCCCATATGGAAATCATCCGGTTGACACTATGAGAACCAGGGACCGACTCCTGGCTCCCGGAAGGCCGATTTTGATGCACTTTTCTCGGATTGGGTTGGTGGTCAGACACCCCCATATGGAAATCATCCGGTTGACATTAGGAGAACCAGGGACCGACTCCTGGCTCCCGGAAGGCCGATTTTGATGCACTTTTCTCGGATTGGGTTGGTGGTCAGACACCCCCATATGGAAATCATCCGGTTGACACTATGAGAACCAGGGACCGACTCCTGGCTCACGGAGGCCGATTTTGATGCACTTTTCTCGGATTGGGTTGGTGGTCAGACACCCCCATATGGAAATCATCCGGTTGACACTATGAGAACCAGGGACCGACTCCTGGCTCCCGGAAGGCCGATTTTGATGCACTTTTCTCGGATTGGGTTGGTGGTCAGACACCCCCATATGGAAACCATCCGGTTGACACTATGAGAACCAGGGACCGACTCCTGGCTCCCGGAAGGCCGATTTTGATGCACTTTTCTCGGATTGGGTTGGTGGTCAGACACCCCCATATGGAAATCATCCGGTTGACACTATGAGAACCAGGGACCGACTCCTGGCTCACGGAGGCCGATTTTGATGCACTTTTCTCGGATTGGGGTGGTGGTCAGACACCCCCATATGGTAAACCGCCGGCGGACACTAGGAGAACCAGGGGAGGCTCTTACCTCACACATGGGGGTTTTGGGTGCCCTTGGCCGGCTTGGGGGTGACCCCAAGAGGGGGTCCAAGACCCCACACCCGGATCCATCCACAGGGGGGCGCCACATGTCATTTTAAGCCTGATTTCACTAGGGGAACCAGGGGATGATCTTAACTCACAAATGGGGGTTTTGGGTGCCCATGGCTGGCTTGGGGGTGACCCCAAGAGGGGGTCCAAGACCCCACAGCCGGATCCATCCACAGGGGGGCGCCACAGAGGTCATTTTAGGCCTGATTTCACTAGGGGAACCAGGGGATGATCTTAACTCACAAATGGGGGATTTGGCTGCCCATGGCTTGGGGGAGACCCCAAGAGGGGGTCCAAGCACCCCCACCCGGATCCATCCACAGGGGGGCGCCACATGTCACTTTAGGCCTGATTTCACTATGGGGACACAGGGGAGGCTGTTCACTCACACATGGGGGTTTTGGGTGCCCATGGCCGGCTTGGGGGTGACCCCAAGAGGGGGTACAAGACCCCACAGCCGGATCCATCCACAGGGGGGCGCCACATGTCATTTTAAGCCTGATTTCACTATGGGGACCCAGGGGAGGCTGTTCACTCACACATGGGGGTTTTGGGTGCCCATGGTCGGCATGGCTGGCTTGGAGGAGACCCCAAGAAGGGGTCCAAGCACCCCCATCCAGATCCATCCACAGGGGGGCGCCACAGGTCACTTTAGGCCGGATTTCACTATGGGGACCCAGGGGAGGCTGTTCACTCACACATGGGGGTTTTGGGTGCCCATGGTCGGCATGGCCAGCTTGGGGGAGACCCCAAGAAGGGGTCCAAGCACCCACAGCCGAATCCATCCACAGGGGGGCGCCACAGGTCACTTTAGGCCGGATTTCACTATGGGGACCCAGGGGAGGCTGTTCACTCACACATGGGGGTTTTGGGTGCCCATGGTCGGCATGGCCAGCTTGGGGGAGACCCCAAGAAGGGGTCCAAGCACCCACAGCCGAATCCATCCACAGGGGGGCGCCACAGGTCACTTTAGGCCGGATTTCACTATGGGTACACTGGGGAGGCTGTTCACTCACACATGGGGGTTTTGGGTGCCCATGGTCGGCATGGCTGGCTTGGAGGAGACCCCAAGAAGGGGTCCAAGCACCCCCACCAAGATCCATCCACAGGGGGGCGCCACAGGTCACTTTAAGCCTGATTTCACTATGGGTACACTGGGGAGGCTGTTCACTCACACATGGGGGTTTTGGGTGCCCATGGTCGGCATGGCTGGCTTGGAGGAGACCCCAAGAAGGGGTCCAAGCACCCCCACCAAGATCCATCCACAGGGGGGCGCCACAGGTCACTTTAAGCCTGATTTCACTATGGGTACACTGGGGAGGCTGTTCACTCACACATGGGGGTTTTGGGTGCCCATGGTCGGCATGGCTGGCTTGGAGGAGACCCCAAGAAGGGGTCCAAGCACCCCCACCAAGATCCATCCACAGGGGGGCGCCACAGGTCACTTTAAGCCTGATTTCACTATGGGTACACTGGGGAGGCTGTTCACTCACACATGGGGGTTTTGGGTGCCCATGGTCGGCATGGCTGGCTTGGAGGAGACCCCAAGAAGGGGTCCAAGCACCCCCACCAAGATCCATCCACAGGGGGGCGCCACAGGTCACTTTAAGCCTGATTTCACTATGGGTACACTGGGGAGGCTGTTCACTCACACATGGGGGTTTTGGTGTGCCCATGGTCGGCATGGCTGGCTTGGAGGAGACCCCAAGAAGGGGTCCAAGCACCCCCACCAAGATCCATCCACAGGGGGGCGCCACAGGTCATTTTCACTAGGAGAACCAGGGGAGGGCTCCTGACTCACACATGGGCATTCTGGGTGCCCATGGCTGGGATGGGTGAGACAGAGTCCAGCCCTCCACACACAAAAGTGACCCAGCAGGCCAGAAGAAAGGGGAGAGAGAGAGAGAGAGAGAACAAATAATACATGGGCACAGAGCAGCCAGCCTCCATTGGAGCTGCCTGCACAGTGCTGCCCTCCTGTGGGAAAGGTTCACACACACACTCACTCACTCACTCACACAGACACACACAGACAAACCTATTCACTTGGGCCTTCTCCCTCATGCCCTGCTGACATCCATGCAGGCCCACATTGACCTTTGTGACCTCTGGAGCTCCATGCACCTTGTTCTAAACTCCCTGCCTAGTAAAGGGCATCTCCCATGGGCATGAGAGTACAGCTCACTCCCCTGGAGCACCATGCCTCTTTTTAATCACTCTCTCCCTATTAAAACCCTCTCTCCCATGGGCTTGAGAGTACAGCTTACTCCCTTGACCTCCAGAGGTATAGGAGGCCAAAAAAAAAGGGGGACAGAGCAGACAGCCCCCAAAGGGGATGCCTGCTCTGCCCCCCTATGAGACAGGTTCACTCACTCACACAGACACACCTATTCACTTGGGCCTTCTCCCTCATGCCCTGCTGACATCCATGCAGGCCCACATTGACCTTTGTGACCTCTGGAGCTCCATGCCTCTTTTTAAACTCTCTCTTCCCATTAAAAGCCTCTCTCACATGGGCTTGAGAGTACAGCTTACTCCCTTGACCTCCAGAGGTATAGGAGGCCAAAAAAAAAGGGGGACAGAGCAGACAGCCCCCAAAGGGGATGCCTGCTCTGCCCCCCTATGAGACAGGTTCACTCACTCACACAGACACACCTATTCACTTGGGCCTTCTCTCTGTGGCCCTGCTGACAGCCATGCAGGCCCACATTGACCTTTGTGACCTCTGGAGCTCATTGCCTCCATCTCTACACTCCATGCCCAGTGAAACCCTCTCTCACTCGGCCTGAGACTGCAGCTCACTCCCTGGATGGCCTGGGCTCCAGAACCACGACCACCAAGCCCACACTCCCTGCCCACTCAAACCCTCTCTCACTCGGCCTCAGACTGCAGCTCACTCCCTGGATGGCCTGGGCTCCAGAACCACGACCACCAAGCCCACACTCCCTGCCCACTCAAACCCTCTCTCACTCGGCCTCAGACTGCAGCTCACTCCCTGGATGGCCTGGGCTCCAGAACCACGACCACCAAGCCCACACTCCCTGCCCGCTCAAACCATCTCTCACTCGGACTGAGACTGCAGCTCACTGCATGGGCGTCCCCGACCTCCATGCCTCCAGGCCCACACTCCGTGTCCGCTCAAACCATCTCTCACTCGGACTGAGACTGCAGCTCACTGCATGGGCGTCCCCGACCTCCATGCCTCCAGGCCCACACTCCGTGTCCGCTCAAACCATCTCTCACTCGGACTGAGACTGCAGCTCACTGCATGGGCGTCCCCGACCTCCATGCCTCCAGGCCCACACTCTGTGTCCGCTCAAACCATCTCTCACTCGGACTGAGACTGCAGCTCACTGCATGGGCCTCCCCGACCTCCATGCCTCCAGGCCCACACTCCGTGTCCGCTCAAACCATCTCTCACTCGGACTGAGACTGCAGCTCACTGCATGGGCGTCCCCGACCTCCATGCCTCCAGGCCCACACTCCGTGTCCGCTCAAACCATCTCTCACTCGGACTGAGACTGCAGCTCACTGCATGGGCGTCCCCGACCTCCATGCCTCCAGGCCCACACTCTGTGTCCGCTCAAACCATCTCTCACTCGGACTGAGACTGCAGCTCACTGCATGGGCCTCCCCGACCTCCATGCCTCCAGGCCCACACTCCGTGTCCGCTCAAACCATCTCTCACTCGGACTGAGACTGCAGCTCACTGCATGGGCCTCCCCGACCTCCATGCCTCCAGGCCCACACTCCGTGTCCGCTCAAACCATCTCTCACTCGGACTGAGACTGCA
>NW_028162543.1:35000-36783 GCF_964263955.1 Coregonus lavaretus
AGACACCCCAACATGGTTGTCCGCCGGCGGACACCAGGAGAACCAGGGACCGACTCCTGCCTCACGGAAGGCCGATTTGATGCACTTTTTTCGGATTGGGGTGGTGGTCAGACACCCCCATATGGAAATCATCCGGTTGACAACAGGAGAACCAGGGACCGACTCCTGCCTCACGGAAGGCCGATTTTGATGCACTTTTCTCGGATTGGGTTGGTGGTCAGACACCCCAACATGGTTGTCCGCCGGCGGACACCAGGAGAACCAGGGACCGACTCCTGGCTCACGGAAGGCCGATTTGATGCACTTTTTTCGGATTGGGGTGGTGGTCAGACACCCCCATATGGAAATCATCCGGTTGACAACAGGAGAACCAGGGGCCGACTCCTGCCTCACGGAAGGCCGATTTTGATGCACTTTTCTCGGATTGGGTTGGTGGTCAGACACCCCAACATGGTTGTCCGCCGGCGGACACCAGGAGAACCAGGGACCGACTCCTGGCTCACGAAGGCCGATTTGATGCACTTTTTTCGGATTGGGGTGGTGGTCAGACACCCCCATATGGAAATCATCCGGTTGACAACAGGAGAACCAGGGGCCGACTCCTGCCTCACGGAAGGCCGATTTTGATGCACTTTTCTCGGATTGGGTTGGTGGTCAGACACCCCCATATGGAAACCATCCGGTTGACACTATGAGAACCAGGGACCGACTCCTGGCTCCCGGAAGGCCGATTTTGATGCACTTTTCTCGGATTGGGTTGGTGGTCAGACACCCCCATATGGAAACCATCCGGTTGACACTATGAGAACCAGGGACCGACTCCTGGCTCCCGGAAGGCCGATTTTGATGCACTTTTCTCGGATTGGGTTGGTGGTCAGACACCCCCATATGGAAACCATCCGGTTGACACTATGAGAACCAGGGACCGACTCCTGGCTCCCGGAAGGCCGATTTTGATGCACTTTTCTCGGATTGGGTTGGTGGTCAGACACCCCCATATGGAAATCATCCGGTTGACATTAGGAGAACCAGGGACCGACTCCTGGCTCCCGGAAGGCCGATTTTGATGCACTTTTCTCGGATTGGGTTGGTGGTCAGACACCCCCATATGGAAATCATCCGGTTGACATTAGGAGAACCAGGGACCGACTCCTGGCTCCCGGAAGGCCGATTTTGATGCACTTTTCTCGGATTGGGTTGGTGGTCAGACACCCCCATATGGAAACCATCCGGTTGACACTATGAGAACCAGGGACCGACTCCTGGCTCCCGGAAGGCCGATTTTGATGCACTTTTCTCGGATTGGGTTGGTGGTCAGACACCCCCATATGGAAATCATCCGGTTGACATTAGGAGAACCAGGGACCGACTCCTGGCTCCCGAAGGCCGATTTTGATGCACTTTTCTCGGATTGGGTTGGTGGTCAGACACCCCCATATGGAAATCATCCGGTTGACATTAGAGAACCAGGACCGGACTCCTGGCTCCCGAAGGCCGATTTTGATGCACTTTTCTCGGATTGGGTTGGTGGTCAGACACCCCATATGGAAACATCCGGTTGACACTATGAGAACCAGGGACCGACTCCTGGCTCCCGGAAGGCCGATTTTGATGCACTTTTCTCGGATTGGGTTGGTGGTCAGACACCCCCCATATGGAAATCATCCGGTTGACACTATGAGAACCAGGACCGACTCCTGGCTCACGGAGGCCGATTTTGATGCACTTTTCTCGGATTGGGTTGGTGGTCAGACACCCCCATATGGAAATCATCCGGTTGACA
>NW_028162542.1:0-45000 GCF_964263955.1 Coregonus lavaretus
GTTTCCAACAACATTTTCTTTTTACAATATTTCACTAGAGGGAACAAACCAACTAGGTGTGATTGTGAGTGTACATTCCTGAGTCTTGTCTGAGTAGAGTGAAGTCCTCTGGCAGCCCCCTGATGAATACCCCCATGTTCTCCCCTATAATGGTACAACCGCTGGACGCTTGACGCAATACCTAGAGGAGAGAGGAGAGAGAGAGTAGAGGGAGGGACAGAGGTATATCAGTTACTGAATACCTATTATCTTACGATATACAGCATGACGCTATATAGACATGTTCTACGTACAGGGTGGAATAGCTGAAGTTCATTTACATTTACATTTTTTAGCAGACGCTCTTATCCAGAGCGACTTACAAATTGTTCCACTGTAGAACAAATAGGGAGATTCTCATTTTGGGCAAACGGCCGTCCTCTCCTCGACTCCTCCGTCCTTTCTCCTCTGTGACCCGGAAACCGATAAGTGGTCGAGTGGTCGAGGAGAATGTAAATTAGTTAGTAGGCGAACAAAGGCGTGTCCTCGCCTCCTCGACAGCCTCCTCCCGCCGAGGAAGCACAGAGAATCCTACCTGAGTCCTTTGTGGAAGAGTTTTGAGATCCACCACACTCCCTTTGAATCAGCTGTTACTTGGAGAAAAGCAAGCACATATTTAAAAACGATATGCTACTCATCCTTTTATCTATAAAATGTCTAACACAACTACAGTAGCTGAATGTCTTTTTAATACTTTACATTTGGGATTCCACCCCTGTAAACGTAATTTGCATGAAGAAGGAGAGTCTCATTTCATTACATTTACATTTTAGTCATTTAGCAGACACTCTTATCCAGAGCGACTTACAGTTAGTGAGTGCATACATTATTTTTTTATTTTTTCCATACTGGCCCCTCGTGGGAATCGAACCCACAACCCTGGCATTGCAAACGCCATGCTCTACCAACTGAGCTACATCCCTGCCGGCCATTCCCTCCCCTACCCTGGACGACGCTGGGCCAATTGTGCGCCGCCCCATCGGTCTCCCGGTCGCGGCCGGCTACAAGCGTTTCCTCCCCTCCACTACTCGGTTACCTTTGACCTTTTTCAAAAGGAGCCGAGGCGAGGACGGAGAATGGAGGAGATGAGGTAACCAATTGAAAATCTTACATATACTCAGAGAAACTGAGACACAGAAAGACCAACACACACATATTCAGTTTCACTGGGTTCCTGTGGTCAGTATGAGTACAGGTTGAGTAGGAGCAGAGAGGAGAGGAGAGGAGAGGAGAGGAGAGGAGAGGAGAGGAGAGGAGAGGAGAGGAGAGGAGAGGAGAGGAGAGGAGAGGAGAGGAGAGGAGAGGAGAGGAGAGGAGAGGAGAGGAGAGGAGAGGAGAGGAGAGGAGGAGAGAGAGGAGCTAGATGTAGAGTAGCCTGATTATTCTAATCACACAGAAGGTGACTCAGATTAACCTGGATAATACCTCAATAGAACACAAGAGAGCCTGGGATTAACACACACACAGACAAACACACACACACACACACACACACACACACACACACACACACACACACACACACACACACACAGTGAATATGATTATCGTAACCATGGTGAGTGCTACCTTGGTATTGATCATCCACAATGATCGTTCCCACGGCCTGTTTCCTGGTTGCCATGATGCTGTGCCACTGGCCATCGTTGTACCTCCTCCCCCGTCACCCTCCACTCCCACTGCCACAGCCCAGCCCTGGGAGAGGAGACAGAGAGGTCATACACACCTACACCTGGCCGCGTGTGTGTTTTTCTTCCAAAGTATGTATGACATCATCGGTATCGGCAGTTAGCAGGCGGGATGGGCACTCTGCAGAAAGAGAACAGGTAACACACACACACACACACACACACGCACACATAACAAAGCGGTGCATCTCTGCTGTGTGATGAAGATTTAATGATGAGATCAATATATGTATGAATGCCAAGGTATATCAGCCTCCTGACACCTTTACTACCCAGCAGACAGCAGACATGTCTACTTAACAACACCCATCACAACAATACAGGACAGGACGGGGGGAGGACACTCTCTCTTTCCCTCTTTATCCTCACTCTGTCTCCCTCTCTCTACTCTCCCCCTCCCTCTCTCTCTCTTGCTCTCTCTCTCCCTCTCTCTGGTTGAGGCATATTGAAGCTTGCTGTGTTGTTTTCATTACAGATTGTATCACTTCAATCCGGACATAATCCAACCAAAAACCCTGGATGAAGGGAGATTTCTGTACCATGCTGATATCCGTACTGCTGCGTTCAATGTCAGCAGAATGAACCCCGATGACTCTGTGGCGGGTGACGCGTACAAGGCGAGCAGGTACGAGCTCCGCAAAGCCATTAGGGATGCAAAAAGACAATACAGACTCAAACTTGAATTGATGTTCGACAACTCAGACTCACGACGCATGTGGCAAGGACTACAGACTATCACGGACTAGAAAGGCAAATTCAGTTGTGTGGTACCCACCGAAGCCTCCCTCCCAGATGAACTTAACACATTCTATGCTTGCTTCGAGGCAGACAATACTGAGCCATCCAGGAAGACTCTCGTTGCTCCGGACAACCAGGTGTTTTCGCTCTCCGGGGCTGACGTGAGGGAAACTCTCAAGAGTGAATACTCACAAAGCCACCGGCCCAGATGGCATCCCTGGCCGCGTCCTCCGAGTGTGTGCTGACCAGCTGGCGGGCGTCTTCTTGGACATCTTCAACCTGCCCCTGTCCCAGGCTGTAGTCCCCACCTGCTTCAAGGAGTCCACCATCGTCCTAGTTCCCAAGAAAAACAAGGTGACATGCCCAAATGACTATCGCCCTGTCGCACTCACCCCAGTCATCATGAAGCGCTTCGAGAGGCTGGTCATGGCCCACATCAAGGCCAGCATGCCAGGCACACTGGACCCACTCCAATTTGACTATCACTCTAATAGATCCACGGATAGGTCGCTGGTTCATGTCCCCGATTTGACTTGGTAGATATGTCGACGTGCCATTGGGCAGGACGCTTGACCCTGGTTGGGAGTGTCTGCTAGATGACTGAATGTAATGTAAATGTTGAGTGGCTTCACTGCAGGTAGATTGTATGTTTTAATATTCAATATTTAAAAAAAATTAACATAGATCCACGGAAGATGCCATTTCCTTCGCTATTCATACGGCCGTAACACATCTGGGCCCGGTTTCCCAAAAGCATTTTAAGGCTAAGCATCGTTAGAACCTTCGTAAGAGCATCTTTAAATTTCCGAGCCTTTCCCAAAACCGTCTTTATTAACATTGCACTTGAAATGGCTCGTAATCTAACGCCTGCCTCAGACCACTCATAGTACAGCTATAGTAAGTGCGTCGTTAGATCACCGTTTGCCCTCCTGCGTCAATTTACACACGGAAGATCTCAGCTAAACTTAGAATGAAAGATGTTTATCTGTCTCTCTGTCACCTTCCTAATATTGAGTTGCACCCCCTTTTGCCCTCAGAACAGCCTCAGGTCATCAGGGCATGGGACTCTACAAGGTATCGAAAGTGTTCCACAGGTATGCTGGCCAATAATGACTCAAATGCTTTCCACAGTTGTGTCAAGTTGGCTGGATGTCCTTTGGGTGGTTAACCATTCTTGATACACATGGGAAACTGTTGAGCGTGAAAAACCCAGCAGCGTTGCAGTTCTTGACACACTCAAACCGATGAGCCTGGCACCTACTACCATACCCTGTTCAAAGGCACATAAATATTTTGTCTTGCCCATTCACCCTCTGAATGGCACACATGCACAATCCATGTCTCAATTGTCTCAAGGCTTAACAATCCTTATTTAACCTGTCTCCTCCCCTTCATCAACACTGATTGAAGTAGATTTAACAAGTGACATCAATAAGCGATCATAGCTTTCACCTGGATTCAGTGTACATTCATGCTTCACACACATCACAACTGCTGCTACCAGACTCTTATTATGATTCCTAAATACTGCACAATTTAAACACTTGCCCCCCAATCCTCCCTTTCCCAAAACACATGTAAATATTGGACAATAAATTGTGCCTTCCTGTATTATACTTATGCTAAAATGTTTACTCTATTCTACTGAGCCATTTACTTTATGTTCCTACTTTTATATTTTCTTATTTCTTATTGTTGTTGCATTGTCGAGAAGGAACCTGCAAGTAAGCATTTCGTTGGATGTGTATCCCGTACAAATGACTAATACCACTTGAATCTTGAGATCCTCAGCTCTGCACCTCTTTCTAAACCAGCTGGGAGTGTCAAATATTCCATTGTTTTTTGCTAAAACATACATTGACAAATACACTGTTCATTTTCACTGTTCAGTGCTACTACACTCTCAGATTTTTTTAAACTAAATGCTAGAATCCTTAGTTGCTACATCCATTTTCAACTTTTAAATTAAGTATATATACCCATTGATTCTTGAAGAATATAACTTATAAATGCCTCATGAGCTTAGTTTAACTGTCGGTACGACCATCCGAACTCAAAATGCAAGCTTGTTTTACTTCAATGTTTGTAAACAATGTAAATGTAAACAAACACATTTGATATCATGGATGGTCAGTCGTTGCATCCATAGCTCTGTCTATGAATTTGAGAGTGGTTACATTTCTCCAGCCCCATCTCTTCGTTTTTTTATCGAAACGGGCAGGGAAAACACTTTGTTATTGTTTCATTTAAGGATTCTAGCTTTAAAGGGGTACAAACGCTTGTAACTGTAGTGGTACCCTGTAAGGTACGTCCATTGTACCATTAGTTGTAGGTAAATAGTTGTACCCTTGCAGTTCGTACCTTAAAAGAGCCAATAGTGTACTATATAGTCCACAGGTACAAAACCGTACCTTTAGAAAAGGTACAAATGTGCATTTTAGGGTACCACCACAGTGACAAAGCACTTTTCCTTTTAAGTTGCAAAAAAGTACTTATTCTCCATATGAAGTCCCTCACTTGTACACACCATCCCACTTCTGACACCAATGGAGTGAATTCCGGGACAGTCCTGACCGGGACTCGAACCTGGGTCTAGTGATTGTCAAGCCAACATAACCATTACGCCAAGAGGTTTTACCTCCTGACAAGGTCTTTCAGTGTTGTGTGAAAGTCAGTACAAAAATAATTAAAACTCTTTATTGTCACATGCTCTTATGTAAGCCTTTATAAAGACTTCAGAACTGGCAGTGGACATGCTCAAACTTAAATTAACATAACCATAGACCACCTAAACTGGTACAACACTTAAACTCACGGGTGGCCAAAAATAACTAACTGAAAGCCACGCCCCCACTAATCCACGCCTCTTACCATGGGAAACAGAAATGTCCCTTCAAATAACCTCTTTTTTTGAGAGTGTGATGATTGTACCTTTATATTAAAAATATTGTGTACAGAAATGTACCATTATTCTAGATTATTTGCACATGTACCCTAAAAGGTAACGAACAGTACCATGTGAGATCATATGTGTATAATAAAAAAATTAAAAATACCCCAGGGAACAATGCTGTACACTAACTGTACACTTTTTTCCTGAGAGTGAGTACAAGTATTGTGTGTTAGTCTGTAAAGCATTTTTAACACTAGAGCTACTATTGTTGTCGAAATCTGCCCTGTCTCTCTCTTCTCTCTCTCTCTCCCTCCTTCCTCCCTCCTTCATTCAGGAGGTTTCATTAAGGTCCTGTGAGATTTGAGAGGTCTATTCTGTCATCCCCCCAAAAAGCCTCTCAGTCTCTCTCTCCACCTGCTGGGCTGCTTGGCTGGGTCTGCGCCTCACTTTCATTACCTATAGGGCCAAACTACCGTATGTGTGTGTATGTGAGTGGTCTTTATACACTAAACACTCCTTCCAGAATGGGTGAATCGCCCTCGGACTTCTCTGGAATAATAGAGAAAGGGGTTAGGTGTGTGTGTGTGTATGTGTGTGTATGTGTGTGTGTCCCACTGCCCCCTCTCTCTTTAATAAAGTGTATTTGGGAGTGAAAGCTGAGGGAGATAGTTACGCCCACTTCCGATTGCCAGATAAATAGCACTTATCCAAAGTGCTGCCCCACACATAAGGCCGCCATTAGGGGAAACAGCCCTGGCAACCTTGGGGGTTGAACCCAATCTCTTTACTGTAGTGAGAACACAAGCTGAATGGACTTTGTTAGGGTGGGTTACAGGCACACACACACACACACACACACACACACACACACACACACACACACACACACACACACACATTAGGTCACTTTAGCATTATTCATTCATTCATTCATTCTCTCTCACTATCAGGGTGTATACAGAACCCTTCTCTTTGTCCTTGTGTTAGGCTATACAATACGTAAGCTTCATAAACTGGTAATAAACTAGTAATAAACAAATAAAGTCATACTGGCAAGAGCAGTGTGCAGGTTTTTCTTGTCTTTTACATGCTGTTTGTGGATAATTCCTGCTAAGCATGTTTATCACACTGACACAGAGAATGCTGTGAAATGCTCCTTACACATGCCAGAGGATATTTGCAGTGTGTGTGTGTGTGCGTGCGTGTTATTTACATATATTAATAAAAACATTAGTCGGATCATTATGTTGTCCTGTCGACCCAGATTCTAATGGCATATCGTTTACATATGTTACAAATCACATGCCTCATTGGCCACCCTAGACTTTGCCTGACACATGGAGTACTTAACAGACTAGAACATGTTGATCTTGTGCGCTTGTGTTCAAAACGTTAGTAACGGTCTATTTGTTACTTGCGACAACATTCAGTTCTGAAAAATGCCTGGATTCAATCAAAGGCGCATTGTCATCAAGCGCACTGCAATGCATAGATTAACAGTAAACATAACGAACGTCGGCTCAAGCATAAATTACCTTTAAAGGTCAAGTGCAGTGCAGTGCGGTTGTTGACAATGCACGTTTGATTGAATCCTGGCCTAAATCATACTTAGCTACTGTATGGCTGAGGGGTGGGGTGTGCGTGTGTCATATCCCACACAGATTCCCAGTGGTCCCTAACCAGTGTTTAAAGAGACAACTGTAACTTAAGAGAAGAGAGGCATGGTTAGTGACAGCTCTAACACTACAGTAGCTAAACATCCCTCTATGAGACATCTTTTCATAAAATTCTCATTAATTCCATCATTAGAAAGTGTGTGTGTGGTTGTGGGGGGAGCATACCAGTTTCCTGTGTCACGCCAAATTAGGTCCCCCGTGGTGGTAATCCCATTAGGCCTGTTGAATTGGCTAATGGGGGAACTAATGGGGGAGCTATCAGGGGACATTAATCGGCCGTGACACCACTCCTAGTGTTAATTACCAAACTAGCCTAACTAAATGTGTTTGGGAATGCTGCTGCGGCACTGGAGAAGGAATAGGTCCTTATTGAGTGTGTGTGGGGGGGAGGTTATTGGGGAGGAGAGACGGTTGGTGGTCTGACGGACGCTCGCGTGAAATCATCTCCCATCATCACTTTCATCATCAGAGCAATTGACTCGAGTGTGTGTGTGTATGTGTGGCTTAATTAGCTAGCGATTGGTATGCACGCGCCGTGACTGCGGGGAAGGAGTTAATTGGAGGCCAATTCAAACGCTGACACACTTTGAACGTTTTCCGATCGGATTTTACAGATGAAGAAGTCATAATATCCCTCCAACGAAACACAATATGGGTTTAATACGTTTTCATGGATATGAAAACCTTCAGTGACAGAATTGGAAACCTGGAAATCAGCCTGGAAATCAGTTTTTACTTTCCTCAGTAATCAGTTTCTTATTAAGCCATTGAGTATCATAAAACATTTCATACACAAATAATATATATTCTATAGTGTCACACCCAAAATAAACGCCTGAACTATCTAGATTGAGCAGCCATGTTTGTAGTTTGTTACCTGTGTGTTAATCTCGGTTAACCCAGAAGTAAAATCTTGCGTAATTTTGTCAGCTGAGTAATTAACTTCTGGGCCTATACGTGTTAGAAATGGAGACTCTCAGACAAACCCCACACCCCTTCCAATCCATGTGGGCACACGCCCAAAGCACTCAAGGCCAAGTAATTTAAGCATCGCCTTTGCCCAATCCTGGTATATTTAAATAACTAGTGACGAAAACCAAAGAAACTGAACTAGTGCTTTATCTCACGCATTCCATTCAGTCCCGACACATTCTTCGGTCTACATGCAGAATCTGCCCACGAGAGATTACCTGTGTGTCAAACAGGGAGTACGCCGATGTTTGTAGTTTGTTACCTGTGGGTAAAATAGGAAGTTGGGCTGTCCATTGCTGTTATCTGCAGAGCCAGGTACTCCTCCTGGTTTCCAGGAGACACTGCACAGAGCAGCAGGCCGTCGGACGCTCGCGTTCTAAAGCTCAACTGGAGATCTAGAGGAGGGAGGAGGAGAGAGGAAGAAAGAAGTGTGTGTGAAAACCTACAGTATGAGATAAAAGGAAGGCATTTGTGTGTGTGTAGACGGTCCCAGTGGACCCCTCACACACTCCTCTCTAGATCCCGCCTAAACCCACCCTGTGTGTGTGTAATGCATGTATGTGTACACCTCCTAAACCCACTTCCCCTGAGCCCCCATGTATGGCCTCAAGTCAGGATAAAACCTCTCGCTTTGAAGCCCCAACACCCTACCCCAGCTGTGTATTCTTGTCTCCGGCGGCGCGCGCGTGTGTGCGCGCGTGTGTGTTCAGTCTAACGTCACCATTAGGACTCCAGGGGAGCGCTGAATGCTCAGGTTAAACACATCTCCTCCCGTCTAATCTCTGACTGGTCTCTGTGTGTTAATCTGATAATCTGTAGTTAATCTGAGGAGGTAGAGCTGATCTCTAAGGCACGTCTAATTCCCTCTGAACTGACAGGAGACTCCCGGAAGACAACTCTATCTCTCTCTTTCCTTCCGTCTCCATCCCTTTATCCCTGCTTTAGATCCCAAACTTGGATACAGGGAATCAGGGATAGAGGGAACACCCTCGGAATTCTGAGCTTGGTCTCTTTCGGAATGTTATCAGTGTGGGAATTTCAGAGGAACTGGAGACCTAATACGAGTCGTGACGTTAAACACAATGTGGTGGGAATTCAAAAACACCTGAAATAGAAATACGACTGAAATAGAACATCTAAAACGGACAGTCATATTATATCTGTATAGTAACAGGCAGTTTACTGTATTTTCACAGCGTAAACTGCTGACTTGAAACAATCATCCTGTATGTCGCATGTACATTAAGTCACATCCCACCTTGTCATCAGGGAGACGAGAGGGGGCATGACAGATATGTGACGTGAAGTTAGCCCACTTTAACCTCTCTCTCCTTCCTCCTATCTTTATCTCTCTCAATCTCCCTCTCTCTTTCCAGCTCTCTTGATGGGAGCAATAGAGTGTACCTTCTCTTATGTTCTCAGCGTCAGAGCAACCTGACCACATACTGTACCTACTCTAAGCCCTTGTAGTCGTAGATACACACATCAGAGACTTGAGGGAGACGATACAAGACAGATAGGTGATGCTAACTCAGTCTGTTTTAACCTGATAACACACTAGAGTAGGTCATCTGGGAATACTCCCTCTCTTTCTCTCTCTCCACTACCCCCCCCCCCCCCCCCCCCCCTTTCAATGGGGGAAAGGGCTGCTACCACTACGGCTCTATGGTACTGAACACACTGGCCCTTGGGACATTGACATGTCTAAGACAGACACTCATATGACTTACAGAGACTGTCCTTGGAGCAGACATGTAAACATCCTGTGATGGAAATCCTCCCTCGGCAGAAATAGTTGGTCAGAAGAAACCACAAACAGACTGGAACAATGAAATGCCATTTACTGAAATGCTGTGAGTTGGTGGTGTAGTTGAGATGCGCGGACTCTTGCACAGTTGTTGTTTTGAGTAATGTGAGGCTGTTGTTGGTGTTTGTGTGTGCTGACAGTTATTAGCACAGCACAGGTTAGAAGCTACAGATGTGGGGCCTCCCGAGTGGCGCAGCGGTCTAAGCCACTGCATCGCAGTGCTTGAGGTGTCACTACAAACCCGGGTTCAATCCCAGGCTGTGTCACAACCAGCGTTGTCCAGGTTAGGGGAGGGTTTGGCCAGGGGGGCTATACTTGGCTCATCGTGTTCTAGCGACTCCTTGTGTGCGGGCCGGGCGCCTGCAGGCTGACTTCAGTTGTCAGTTGAAAGGTGTTTCCTCTGACACATTGGTGCAGCTGGCTTCCGGGTTAAGCTGGCCACTCCGTGAAGGTGCTATAGCAGGGGCTCTGAGGAGTGTATAGCTGGGATAGTCCAGAGGGAGAGAGAGAGAGACTCTCCTAGGAGACCATAGAGACTTGCTTGACCACTCAGTGACATAGCTGACCGCTCTGTAGCTGGTACATCCTAAGGGAATGACGTCCCCGTTGGGACACCATATAGAGAGAGATCTGTGTCCGGTTTCACTCAAGGTGTTTTATGCAACCAGGTATTGTCCTAAGTTGACACTGTTAAGGGATCTGAGTAGTGTCTTAGACAGTACGTGTACAGTACATCATATACAGTACACACACACAGACAGATACACACACACACACAGTCACCAATGCACTCCCCTGCAAGAGGGGAGGACACTCTTCGAATTGACATCTCCTTGACCACTCGACCACTTATCATTTTCCAGGTCAGGGAGGAAAGAGGACAGAGGAGAGAGGAGGACAGACTTTTGCCCAAATTAGAAAAGGCCATGGTCCCCTGGAGGTTTTGTCTTGTTCCTGGTTTGTTCCCAGGATGTCGCCAAGGACAATTTTAGGATGATCTCGGAACATCTTTTTTTTTTTGACACAATTATTATTCAACATGTCCTCACCTGAGATTTGAAATCACAACCTCTTGGTTCACGACATTCAGAGCTTTCTGCTACACCACCATGTCTGTGTCAGTGACTGATTTCACCTGTATTACTACACTTTGCACTTCAAAGTCAATTTCAGTTCTGTTAAAAATACACTAAAGAAAAACTATTATATGTATGATAGTGATTCAGGAGTATCATTAAAACAGAATAATATGTCCCACCAATATTAGACGATTATTCATAAAACCCTCAAATTGCTGAGAGAGTAAATGAAATCATTGATGAGAGAATAGTCATATTAACTGAGAACTAAAATACAGTAAGCAGTGCAGATGGCACTCTTTTGCTAAGTGCAGAGATGTATTATAGGTCATTCATGTGTAGGGGACTTCTGAGAATGCTACAGTCTTTGTGGTGCAGCAGAACAAGCAGCGTACCTCAAATCCAGAGTTTGTGAATTAAATTTTGAATTTTGTATTTGTTTAAATGTATTTATAATATAAATGTATTTAAACAGGGAAATCCCATAAAGACCAATGGAGCTCTGCACACAATCATACAAATTCACAATATTTACAATTCCAACGCAATAAAAACATACAATATTTACAAGTAATTTAAGAAAAGTAACTTACAAAACACGATCATGAAAAACAAACACATTTCTCATGTTTTAATGTTCCTAGAACATTCTCAGAACGTCAGTGGAATAACGTCTCTCCAAAACCTTTAAAGGGACCTAATGAGAACGTTGTCTAATGTCCTTCAGATGTCCCTTGCTTGCTGGGTCACATGCACGGATGTAGACATGCCTGTTGCAATGTTGTAGACTCAATATTCAGAGATTCATGCTGTATGGGATATAGGACTGACTGATGATTCCAACTTATGTGGAGATCATTTGTTTTAATAAGGATTTCCGATGTTATCTGCAACGCAATTATAGATATCATGAGTGGTATTTATTACATTTACAGTGTATTATCATCAAAGAACAGCCAGAGATTAAAAATAACTTGCCACGCTTAGCAAAACAATGTTTCAGTCAAACCCTTTCCAACACCTCAAACACAAAAACAAACACACACACATTGTCTAAGCAGAATCCATCCTCCTATATCCTTGCTCTTTTGTTGAGTGGATTTCTATTTGTCATCCCACCAAACAAACAGGTTTTGCCTGGCATAATCTAGTCAGATCATCCAGCGGATCACTCCAGTCATGTTAGCGTGGCGCAAGCATTAATCAGCCCAGCCGTATTAATGAGAGCGCGGCTAGCGCTAATTACCGCCATAGATTCTGAAGCAGCCCATTAAATATACAAATGACAGAGTTAAAGAGCCCAGCCTCTCCTGATTAATCTTTAAATGGAGAAAAACTAATGATGTCTGTAAAGTTTTCCCTCCACTTTGCCTCCGCGCAGCAATCAATCAAATTAATTAAGGAAAATAATTTGCTATCATTTACATTTCCTCCGCGTTACGATAGCAGAGTGTGTGTGGAGTCAGGAGAAATTATTCCTTTCTCCTTTTTTTTTTTTTTTTTTCCTCGCCGTTTTTGATTTAGTTGATTTCAGTGGGGCAAAAACCTCTGGATTTGACTGGTAACAAAACAGATCCCAATCTGAAAACAGATTTATTAATCTTCATACAAAATAGTTTTTTAGATGTATAAAAAAACATCTCTAAATGGATGAATCCAGTATGGAAACATGCACTCAGAGTTATTCATCTCTCAGGCATTGATTTCATTGATTTCATGGTGAAAAAGCTTCCTTGATTGGAGCCCAGATTTAGCATAAAGCACATTGACCTCTCAAAGACAAGTGGCATACATCCACTCGACTCCGTATTCCCTGAAAACGCAAGCATACATCAACTAAATGAACAAATTATGGAAACATGAACGTTATCACGAAAATCACATTATTAATATTCTAAAATATATTCTAAAATAGTGCATTATGTTGTTGTGGAGAGAAGATGATGAGTGATTTGAGACAGAAAGCCCATCAGGCTGCAGTAAAGCATTGATGAGTTCCACCGTCTGATCAATCTGCCGTACAGACGGTGCATTTTTAATCTGGTTTATCTCTGATTTGTTTGGTGTTGCGTGCGCCTCCGCAGATATAATTGGATGTAGGGGACGAGGTTAATATTGATTGTGTAAAGGTATGGTTATGGCGAAAACACGTAATGATAGTGAATACATCCGGTTTATGCCAATGACGTGATCCATTACCCTCTATATATCTATGTCTAAAGTATTTTATCATAGCCAGTAAAAACGCTTAAGCCTATATTCTATCGGTTTTAGGACAGCCATTCCACACACCTTGTCAGGACATAGAGAAGCAGTTCTCAATACTATTTCAATTTCCCTCTGCTCTCCAGTCTATGGCAACATGGTGGTAATTATTTATGAGTGTCCATCTTACTGAAATACGTACACATTACTGAATACCCTGAGAGCATGGAGTCTATACCGTAGCTTTGTGGAGAAGCACCCCCAAACAGAGCTAATCTGGGAGTGTGTGAAGTGATTGTTCTGGTTTGTGCCTCTGCCTTCTTCATTAGGAAGGGTGTGTGTGCGTGTGCGCGCGCGTGTGTGTATGCACTTGTGTGTGCGCATGTGTGTGTATGCACTTGTGTGTGTATATACATTTGTGTGCGAGTGCTTGGCGGGCTTGTGTGTGTTTGCGCACGTGTGTATGCTCACTTCTGTGTGTGTGTGTATGTAATGGTGTGGGGCCCAAGGACGATCCTCCTTCTCTGACTGCAGCCATTGATCAATTAGCGGCAGCAAGACTGAAGCCTGGGCCTGATTTATAAAGATTTATCCTGCGTCATTATTTAAGGAGAAAAGGGGAAATAGCTGCTAGATGGTAATAGAGTTAAAGGGCAGATGGCCGTGCGTCTCCACACCAGGCAAGGGCAGCCGGGTCTACCATTAGTTTACTTTACTTTACTATCATATCATATGTAGGTTGGTGATGTCCTACACTGCAGAGGGAGTAGGGAGTAATTGGTGGTCTATTCATACAAATACAGACAGATTTCTCAGGTACACTGTTTAAAGCTTGGAGGAGAGTAAGATGGTGAACGCGAGCTACAATATTGAGCTACAATATTGAGCACTGTGCTGGAGACACACACACATAAACACACACAGTCTGCTAGGGCGATACATCACAAGATGCCAAAGTAAGAGGTGGATAATGTAACTTTACTCATATATCGATATAAAAAAGGGATTTGTAAACAACATATTACAAATCCCTTTCCTCAAAATCAAAACAAGGAAGAGAAAACACGTTAATAATCCTCAATGAAAGCTTTCCATTACTTCACCCTGTAGGGGCGAACCGGATGCTTAGGAAGCGATACCATTTGATTAGCATTAGGGCCAATTAAAACATATATAATATAATTTAAACAAATGGCCGACTGGGGATGTTTTGGTTGTGTTTGCAGATGAAGCAGAACATGTTTTGATTTGGAGCTCAGTTCTCCAATTATGTGAGTAAACAGTGGTGTAATTGTCCTCTGTCTCAGAGTGGATGTCATTTACTTAGCTGAGACTCTACCACAGAGACACTGTTACAGTCTGAACACATAGAGAGAAACAACAAACAAATGATAAGCTACAGTGCGCTCCAAACGTATTGAAATGATACAACGACTATGAGGTTAAATTGCAGACTGTCAGCTTTAATGTAAAAAAATGTATCCATATCGGGTGAACCGTTTCGAAATTACACCACTTTTTGTACATAGTCACCCTATTTTAGGGGACCAAAGGTATTTGGACAAATTTACTTATACAGTGAGGGATAAAAGTATTTGATCCCCTGCTGATTTTGTACGTTTGCCCACTAATTTTAATGGTAGGTTTATTTGAACAGTGAGAGACAGAATAAAAACAACAAAAATCCAGAAAAACGCATGTAAAAAATTTTACAAATTGATTTGCATTTTAATGAGGGAAATAAGTATTTGACCCCCTCTCAATCAGAAAGATTTCTGGCTCCCAGGTGTCTTTTATACAGGTAACGAGCTGAGATTAGGAGCACACTCTTAAAGGGAGTGCTCCTAATCTCAGCTTGTTACCTGTATTAAAGACACCTGTCCACAGAAGCAATCAATCAATCAGATTCCAAACTCTCCACCATGGCCAAGACCAAAGAGCTCTCCAAGGATGTCAGGGACAAGATTGTAGACCTACACAAGGCTGGAATGGGCTACAAGACCATCGCCAAGCAGCTTGGTGAGAAGGTGACAACAGTTGGTGCGATTATTCGCAAATGGAAGAAACACAAAATAACTGTCAATCTCCCTCGGCCTGGGGCTCCATGCAAGATTTCACCTCGTGGAGTTGCAATGATCATGAGAATGGTGAGGAATCAGCCCAGAGGATCTTGTCAATGATTTCAAGGCAGCTGGGACCATAGTCACCAAGAAAACAATTGGTAACACACTGCGCCGTGAAGGACTGAAATCCTGCAGCGCCCGCAAGATCCCCCTGCTCAAGAAAGCTCTGAATGATTCAGAGGAGAACTGGGTGAAAGTTTTGTGGTCAGATGAGACCAAAATCGAGCTCTTTGGCATCAACTCAGCTCGCCGTGTTTGGAGGAGGAGGAATGCTGCCTATGACCCCAAGAACACCATCCCAACCGTCAAACATGGAGGTGGAAACATTATGCTTTGGGGGTGTTTTTCTGCTAAGGGGACAGGACAACTTCACCGCATCAAAGGGACGATGGATGGGGCCATGTACCGTCAAATCTTGGGTGAGAACCTCTTTCCCTCAGCCAGGGCATTGAAAATGGGTCGTGGATGGGTATTCCAGCATGATAATGACCCAAAACACACGGCCAAGGCAACAAAGGAGTGGCTCAAGAAGAAGCACATTAAGGTCCTGGAGTGGCCTAGCCAGTCTCCAGACCTTAATCCCATAGAAAATATGTGGAGGGAGCTGAAGGTTCGAGTTGCCAAACGTCAGCCTCGAAACCTTAATGACTTGGAGAAGATCTGCAAAGAGGAGTGGGACAAAATCCCTCCTGAGATGTGTGCAAACATGGTGGCCAACTACAAGAAACGTCTGACCTCTGTGATTGTGTCACGCCCTGACTCAGGGGACTCTTATATGTTGAGTCAGGGTGAGAATATTCTATGTTGTGTTTTCTATGTTGATATCTAGTATGTGTAGATCTATGTTTGCCGGTGGGGTTCCCAATCAGAGGCAGCTATCGCTCGTTGTCTCTGATTGGGGATCATACTTAGGCAGCCTATTGGCACTCGTTAGTTGTGGGATCTTGTTCCGTGTGTAGGCTTGTTTTGTGTATAGCCTTAGGACTTCACGTTTGGTTTGGTTTGTTGTTTTGGTTTATGTTTATCGGTGAAATAAACATGTACGCATTTCACGCTGCGCCTTGGTCTGACCCGTCCTTAAACGAACGTGACAGAAGATCCCACCAAACACGGACCAAGCAGCGTTCCTGCTCCTTGCCCGGCCCGTTCCTGCTCCTCGCACCAGACCAGTGGTACGTGTTTCCAGTCTGGCCCGGCCCATTCCTGCTCCCCGCACCAAGCCAGTGGTGCGTGTTCCCAGTCCGGCCCGACCTGTTCCTGCTCCTCGCACCAAGCCAGTGGTGCGTGTCGCCAGTCCGGCCCGGCCTGTTCCTGCTCCTCGCACCAAGCCAGGGGTGCGTGTCGCCAGTCCGGCCCGGCCCGTTCCTGCTCCTTGCACCAAGCCAGTGGTGCGTGTGTCCAGTCCGGCACGGCCCGTGCCTGTTCCAGTCCGCTCCACCGGGGTCCAGTCCAGCTCTGGTCAGTGGCTCCACTCCGGAGCCAGAGCAGTCCGCTCCACCGGTGCCTGATCCAGCTCCGGTCAGCGGCTCCACTCCAGAGCCAGAGCAGTCCGCTCCACCGGTGCCCAGTCCAGCTCCGGTCAGCGGCTCCACTCCGGAGCCAGAGCGGTCCGCTCCACCGGTGCCTAGTCCAGCTCCGGTCAGCGGCTCCAGTCCGGAGCCTGAGAGGTCCGCTCCACCGGCACCCGGTCCAGCTCCGGTCAGCGGATCCAGTCCAGACCCAGACGTCAGCCCCTCTCCAGGTTCGGGGTCTCCCACACCAGGGTCCAGACAGGGCTTGGAGTATCGTGGGAGGAAGGAGAGGGGAAGCAGCGCACTGAGGTCCAGACCAGACCAGGGGTGCAATAGGGAGGCGGAGAGTATGTGGTCGTCACGCCCGGAGCCGGATCCGCCTCCGAGGCGGAATGCCCACCCGGCCCCTACCCTGCTATGTAAAGGTTGTGCGGTCGGAGTGCCGCACCTTTGGGGGGGGTACTGTCACGCCCTGACTCAGAGGACTCTTATATGTTGAGTCAGGGTGGGAATATTCTATGTTGTGTTTTCTATGTTGATATCTAGTATGTGTAGATCTATGTTGGCCGGTGTGGTTCCCAATCAGAGGCAGGTATCGCTCGTTGTCTCTGATTGGGGATCATACTTAGGCAGCCTATTGGCACTCGTTAGTTGTGGGATCTTGTTTCGTGTGTAGGCTTGTTTTGTGTATAGCCTTAGGACTTCACGTTTCGTTTGGTTTATGTTTATCGGTGAAATAAACATGTACGCATTTCACGCTGCGCCTTGGTCTGACCCGTCCTTAAACGAACGTGACAGATTGCCAACAAGGGTTTTGCCACCAAGTACTAAGTCATGTTTTGCATGTTGTGCCCAATAGAAATTAATAGTAAATAATCTATTGTGTTATTTTGGAGTCACTTTTATTGTAAATAAGAATAGAATATGTTTCTAAGCACTTCTATGAATATGACTGCTACCATGATTACGGATAATCCTGAATGAATCGTGAACAAATATCATACCCCCCCCCAAAATGCTATTTATTTATTTAGAAACATATTCTATTCTTATTTACAATAAAAGTGACTCCAAAATCTTTTCACCCGATATTGATGAAAATACCCTCAAATTAAAGCTGACAGTCAGCACTTTAACCTCATAGTCATTGTATCATTTCAAATCCAACTGTGTGTGTGCTTATATTTGTCCTATTTCATGTACATGTGTGTATTAATATGCATGTGTGAATTGGAAATGTGTTTTTTGCACATCCCAACTTTACCTGAGACACCCTCGTCGAGTGGGGTCACAGCCAGGGTCTGCTATTATTGACGGTGACCCTGGAGCAATTAGGGATAAGTGCCTTGCTCAAGGGCACATCGTCAGATTTTTCACTTTGTCGGCTCGTGGATTCAAACTAGCAACCTTTCAGTTACTGGCCCAACGCTCAACCACTAGGCTACCTGCCACCCATACTTGCCACCTGTGTGTGTGTGTATATGTCTGTGAGTGTGTATTGCCACGTACCTGTGAAGTCACTGTTGACAGATAGCATGTCGCTGGTAGTAACCGTTGCGCGGGAACCTGGTCGTGGGGGTCAGAGAGAAAGAGGTCGTTCTCTCCACCTGGTGAAGTTCAGGTTCAGAGGATAAAATAGAAGTTAGTTGTCCACTAAACAGACTCTTATACAGACACTAAACACACTCTATTAAAACATTATAGATAAATAGACAAGATACAAAGTGCAAGTATTACAATAAATATGTACAAACAAAGTTTATCTGTATTCAGTTATCATGTTATTAGACAGACAGACAGACAGACACAGACAGACAGACAGACAGACAGACAGACAGACAGACAGACAGACAGACAGACAGACAGACAGACAGACAGACAGAGACCTAGTAGAGGGGTCGGGGTCCGTGGGCTGGGGGTCCCAGTTCACCTGGCCTCAACCTGGGAGGAGAGAGACCTGCTGGAGGGGAGGGAGACAGAGAGAGGGAAGAGAGAGAGAGAAGGCAGAGAAAGAGAGAGGAGAGAGAAATATTAAATGGAGAACAAGAAATGCAACTACCTTGTACAAATCCTCCAACAAGAGGAGGGTACATGTATGCTTTTTTGTCATGTTATGAGTTTCAGCTGTAGATCTATGCAGAGCTTAATTTTTTAAAACTGGTTTGAATATTGTTCAGCTGTCTGTTATCCATTTCAGTGGGCCTTATTAGTCTGATAATAAAATAGATGAAACGAATAAACAAGTGCTGGAAATGGAGGGATATAAAATATATCTATGTATTAGGAGTCATGCCAACACCATGAGTGTGCTGTGGTAATGGTCCCACGTATGGGCTAGAGGAGTAAATTACCCAGGAGTGACACCTACACACACACACACACACACACACACACACACACACACACACACACACACACACACACACACACACACACACACACACACACACACAGGGCCTAATAAAGCTAAGAAATGAAAGTTGGACGTCTTGTCTTCCCAGTCCAGGCATCATAAATTACAGGCAATCAATAACCATAGAGTCTACATAATGGAAAGTCTGATATAATGAAAAAATTATTCCCTCTTAATAGGATTTGTGTGAAGTCTCAGCGGAGCGTTTATCTTTTATTTTACCCGTTATTTCTTGATTCAGAACATACGCTTCAGAGATGCGGTGGTGATATGTAATGTGTGTTTGGTTTACTATAGAATCTGTGTGTAGGACAGTGGCTCCAGAGTTTGGTTCAGTGGCTGGTTGCATTAAAACGTATGTGATTTCCCCCTTCACTTTAATGCTCAAATTGACTGGGAAAGGAGAAGGAAAATGGTCTGATTCAGGCAATCCATAGATATAGACATACAATATATAGATATACAGCCAACAAAATGTCCCTGGAATGATCTTCTGTAGTAGCCAAAAGGGTTTCCCGGATTTAATCTCTGTGATTTGTGTGTGTGTGTGTGTCCAACATGAGAGCTCAGCACCTAATTGATGTGATGCTAATATGCTGTCATGCATTGTATTTAGTGGTCATTGACTGTATGTGTGTGTGTGTGTGAGTGACTACTCTGCGATGCTAATATGCTGTCATGTATTTACTGCTAGGCTGCCACATCAGGGTTGATAAAAGCCACTTGGTCTCTCCTCCCTTCCCCTCCTTTCCTCCCCTCTCTTCTCCCTCTCCACTCGATGACGCTCCGACAACAAGGTTAACAGTCCAACACTAAGGTTAATATTGCCTTCAACATGTTAATGAAGCAGCTAAATCACAGCAGAGATCCCAGGGCAGGCACACACACACACACTCCTGGGGAACAATTATCATGCCTGGTGGAGTGTTTTGTGTTTTTACACTAGCTAACATCCTTTATGGGCCCTACGGGTCATCCCTGGTCTAAATGCATTCTAATACCGTGGTAATACCCTTCTCTGGAGTAGCACAATTATTGATTTATGCATAATTATCCCCATGCTTCTTGAGGAGAGAAATATGCACGGCAGGGTTTACATCAACGTGTGTGTGTGCGTTAGTTTGTGTGTATGTGTGCATCTGTGTGTGTGTAGGGGCTGGCTAAGCTTGTAGAGCAAGTCTTTATGGATGTAGGGTACATAAAACATTACCATCAGCGACTGATTAGCTGTTCACATTCCAACCTGATCAATACTATGAGGTAAGACTGGCTGGCGGAGTGCTGTAGGCTTTACACACACACACACACACACGCATAGTACACACACACACACACACACGCATAGTACACACACACACGCATAGTGCACACACACAGACACATAATACACACACACACAGACACATAATACACACATACGCATTGTACACACACACACACACAAACTCACATAGTACACACATGCACATACAGACACACACACATGCATCTTTCTTCCGCCTTAATTTACTGCATAAAATACAGGCTTATTTTCTACGATTTACAGTTACTTAAGGAACATTTAATCTGGTGAAAGTTCTTTAATAAACATGTATAAGATTTTTTTTTATTTTTACTTTCAATCTCAATTATGTACCAAAAGCACTTGATATGAGGGAGCCACAGAAAGTTGGAGAGTGGGAGCAAAGAAGAGATGAAGCGAGAGAGCGACGGAAGAAAACGAGGGATGCTCACTCCTCTCGTCCTCCATCTGCCTGCCTATCCCAGAGTGCTTTGGGAGATGCCGAATTCATTTTCTTATCCATAACCATTTAGGCCGCAATTTCAGGCTCAGCTATTTACTGTTTACACATTAACACACACACACACACACACACACACAGACCTCCACCCCCAGCCCCATTCACTCCCTCTCTAAGACCAACTGCGTTCATTTCCTGTGCGCATGTGTATTTAGAGAATGTAATATAATTTGAGTGAGATAAAAGCGTCTAAGCAGATGCCGTGTCCTCCCTCTGAACAGATGGTTATTCTGTCTAATGGTGCGTCGGGGTAATAGTGATGTGGATTGGGTGTCTAAATTGTCGGAAAAGCCAGGGTAAAGGATGGATAAATGGCTGCCATCAACATTAAGGTCTGGCGCAAGACAAGCACATCATGGAAAATGGCACACACAGTCTTGGATGCTCCTAACCAACAGGTTGGGTTCGTTTGTCTGTGCGTTATAGTTATTGTGTGTGTGTGTGTGTGTGTGTGTGTGTGTGTGTGTGTGTGTGTGTGTGTGTGTGTGTGTGTGTGTGTGTGTGTGTGTGTGTGTGTGTGTGTGTGTGTGTGTGTGTGTGTGTGCTTGCGGAAAGCCACTATCCACTATTCAGGCCAAGTTTAGATCAGGCGATTAGTGTAGAACTATTTAACAACAACTAAGGCTGTTGAACAATAAACATAAACATGTTAATTCCTAAACTGACTGAGTAATATGGGGAGACTATACAGTTTAAAACACGTGCAATAATGGAAGCAAAGAAATGCCACAGAATCTAGATTTCTAGATTTAAAAGCATTGGAATCTTTCAAAAGATGTCGATGCTAACATTTTTCAAGACCACAGAGAATTCAAAACGTTGGAATATACCATCCAAACGCCAATAACTTGATATTTATTAATAGATTAAAACAGGCCGTATCTCAGCACGTGAGAGAAACACATCCTGTATTCACACATTTCAGATGTTAGAGAGGTAAACAAAACAAACACAAACAAACAAACGGAAGACAAACATCAAATGGTGAACATGTGTGAGCATATGGATGAACGTGTATGCGGGTCGTGTGTCAGCCCAGCCATATTGGGCTGACCATATGTTTGCGCTGCGCGGCGGCACCGCAGAGTGATTCACACCCATCAAAAACTGCGTGTGTGTGTGCCCATCACACAGAGCTGACCAATTAGAGCTTGTCCCAGTCCCAGTGATTTGTGTCTCAGTTATTAAAGGCAACTAATTCATCCTACTTCCATATTGGTTATAAATCTACAGGAGAGGCCAGTGTGTGTGTGTGACAGAGTGCGTGTGTGTGTGTGTGTGACAGAGTGTGTGTCTGTGTGTGTGTGACAGAGTGTGTGTGTGTGTCTGTGTCTGTGTGTGCATGGTGTGTGTGTTTCATGGTCAGCAGGGAGTGTGCGCTATGGCACGTTTTTTTCCTTGTAATTAACAGTAAATTGTTTTTACTGCCGTGCACAATGAATCCCCCCCCCCCCCCCCCCCCGTTACACCATTATGGACTCTTCATTAATATGAGTATGTAAATTACCTTCTATTCTACACCTCTATAACTGGGACAATAAGTACATATGGCTTGGTTTAACCAGCAACACTCATGTTCAACAGCTTCACATATAGAGACACTGTATGGGAGTAGTTGCAGTATTGCTGGAGTATACTGGAGTATTTCTGAGTAGTGTGGTATAAATAAATCATTATAGTGTTGCGATGATGTCAGAGTTACCGTTGAGTAGTGTTCAAGTCTGAGTGTGTGTATCAGTGTGTGTGCGCGTGTCACAGTAAAGTTGTATCTGCTGTAAGCTTCCAGACCCTCTGCTACAGACACACACTCTGATGGACTGGCTACGTACAGCACCTAAGACAAGAGACACTGAGAAACACAACACGCAGAGGGTAACAGTGAAGATATAAGAGCAGTAGGCCTGTGTGGCTCAGTTGGTAGAGAATGGGGGTTGTGGGTTTGATTCCTGCTGGGGACAGCCAACCGAAAAGGTATACACACTACCGTAAGTCGTTTTGGATAAATATGTCGGCTAAATGGCATTTACGTAACCTTGCTTCAAACCTGTTAGCTCCCCTAGCAAATGCCTAGGCTTTAGCTCCAAGGGCTAACACAATCTTGTAGCACCTGCACAAACTGAGAGAACAAGGCGATATGTAATGAGGGGACAGTAGGATAGACGTTAAAAGAGGACAGAGAGAGAGCAGAGGGGTCGACCTCCCTAGGGGGACAGCTGACTAGACATATTTCTATTAAAACACCATATTAGTGATACCAATCCTCCTGAAAACTAGCCGACGCCTACACACACTTATCCCCATAATGAATAGCTAGATAAAGAAAGCTCATTAAGAGCAGGTATTGTAGAGGAGCAGCAACGCTCGTTAGACAGCCAGAGGGAGTCAGAGGTGATACGCTGACACAGGGCAAAGCATGATGGGATTAGCGGTGTAGGTGGTGTGACATCATAACCTTTAGACACTCTCTACCTGGGAAGGGATAGATATGCTTGAGCTGATAAGCACACTCCTATCTGTGCAATGATGTCTGTTTTTTACTACAGTGAAAGAGTAATTGTGTTTGGAAAGGACTAGCTATTTTTCCAAAAAGCTGTAGGGACGAGGAATTTCCGTCAATCTGTGAAATAAGGGTACCTATGTAATGACAGACTGGTCTTCAGTGTACCTACAGTATGTGATTTGTGTGATGTGTGATGTGTGATGTGTGTGTGTGTGTGTGTGTGTGTGTGTGTGTACGTGCATGCTTGCATGCATTCATACAGGTCGTGCACGCATTCAACAGGTCGTGCGTATGGGTTGGAGCTCTGCTCTGTGACCAGGTTGACCCTGGATTCATTGACCTCTCCTCTGGCTTCCCGAACCCGTGCTGACTTCCTTTAGGGACGAGGACGACACAGCCGACACCTCTGGAGGAGCCACAAACTCTGGAGCTGTGGAACACACACACACAGGCACACACGGACACACATAAACACACACAAGTAAGCATGCACGCATGTATATGCACACACAGAGCGAGAGAGAGATAAATTACTTCCAATCACAACTTTTTTCCTCTTTTACCATAAAAGACAACATTGTATTGAACAAGCCCTATTTCCATAAATAGTCGCTATGTTGGTGACTGCGTCAGTGAAACAGCTGTAGAGGGTTTTAATGAACACGCTGGTTGACAGGTAAAACTGTAAAATAAAGTAAAACCGGGTGGATGTTGTCAAATAGCAACACAGCCAGGAGGAAAACACTACAATGTTTTTCACACCATGTCAACCTGACACAGCTACGTTGACAGAAACACAGAGAGAGAGGGGGGATAGAGGTAGAGAGAGAGAGAGAGAGAGAGAGAGAGAGAGAGAGAGAGAGAGAGAGAGAGAGAGAGGGGGGGGGGGGGAGAAAGAGAGAGAGAGATTGAAAGATTCAGTTTTAAGTATGTGAAAGACAGATTCTCCCTTTCCAATTTCAGCGAGAAGGAATGAGAAAGAGAGCTTGTTACTCCCTGTACATAATCCACTCCAAACACAAGCTGCAAAATACCATCCTAAGCATGTTTGATGCAAATGTAGAGCAGTGTTTGTGTTTGTGATGGAGCTGTCAACCGTGCTCAGGTGTACTGGCTTAATAAGCCCCAGTCAGAACTCACACAGTCCTCTGACTGAAAGCACAGTACAGTATAGTACAGTATAGCAGGGATATTCAATCTGGGGTCCGCGGCCCTCTAGGGTTCCGTTTAGGTACTGCTGGGGGTCCACGAAAATATTAAAAAGTAAATGAATATCGCTAGCAACAACAGAATAAATCAATTAAAACCTACAGTAGAAAAGAAGAGAGTTGGGCCTCCCGAGTGGCACAGTGGTCTAAGGCACTGCATCGTAGTGTGTGAGTCGTTACTACAGACCCGGGTTAGTTCCCAGCCTGTGTCACGACCGGGAGTCCCATAGGGTGGCGTACAATTGGCCCGGTGTTGGGGAGTTGCAGCGATGAGACAAGATTGAAATACCAGAAAATAAGAGAATGTCTTCTTTGTAATTATGTCAACTTTATTTCTCAACTCCTAATATTGAGCAAATTACACTCTTTGGAGCTAATTATACTCACTGGAGTATCTGACATCGAAAAAGAAACCGCTAATACAGGTTGCGGCAAGTCCCGCTGGCTGCTGGTAAGCTTTCTTGACTTGGACATACATTTTTGCCAACACATGGTTAACCTTTGTTTAACCAGCTTAATAGTTGTTATTAGCAAAAATGTGTTTGGAGTTACCATGAAATTAGTCCCTTTTGGCTATTAAGTGCCAAATAAAGTAACAGGGTTGACCGTAACAGGGTTGACGATTTAATCTTAAATCAGCCATGAATCCTCTTGTGAACGGGGCAATGGAAGTTTATTGTGTGTAACAGGAAGGGGCAATTGAATGCAAGCTTCACAAAAAAAATTAAATTGTTCAAACAATTCTATCCTGTCTATGTATGGGTAACAGGGTTGACGTGTATGCTCGACCCACTCAGTTTTCCACCACAAAACATCAGAAACTGGCAAAAAAGTGTAAAACCAGCTTCCTTGCTTTTACGCTATGATTTGACTATTAGATGTTCAATGTTTCTTTTACAATACAAAAAAAGGAATGGTTTCACCATCTTAAAATGAGAGTTCAGTTTACGTAACAGGGTTTACCTTAAAATGAGGGAGATAATCTAAAAGTAATACCACGTAATAATACAAATAATAATAAATACACAAATTAGTAATGATAACTTATACACAGGGTACCAGTACCAAATCTATATGCAGGGGTACAAGGTATTTAAGGTAGATATGTACATATAACTAGGAATAAAGTGACTAGGCAACAGGACAAATAATAAACAGTTTACCATGCGGTAGCAGAGAGAACAGTCTATGACTTGGGTGGCTGGAGTTTAGGGCCTTCCTCTGACACCACCTGGTATAGAGGTCCTGGATGGCAGGGAGCTCAGCACCAGTGATGTACTAGGCCGTACACACTACCTTCTGTAGCGCCTTGCGGTCAGATGCCATGAAGTTGCCATACCAAGTGGTGATGCAGCCAGTCAAGATGCTCTCAATGGTGCAGCTGTAGAACTTTTTGAGGATCTGAGGGCCCGTGCCAAATCTTTTCGTGCCCTCTTCATGACTGTGTTGGTGTGTGTGGACCATGATAGATCCTTAGTGATGTAGACACAGAGGAACTTGAAGCTCTCGACCAACCCCGTCGATATGAATGGGGGCGTGCTCGGCCCTCCGTAGTCCGTGATCAGCTCTTTTGTCTTGCTGACGTTGAGGGAGAGGTTGTTGTACTGGCACAACACTGCCAGGTCTCTGACCTCCTCCCTATAGGCTGTCTCATCGTCGTCGGTGATCAAGCCTACTACCGTTGTGTCGTCAGCAAACTTAATGATGGTGTTGGAGTCATGCAGTCAGTCGTGGGTGAACAGGAAGTACTGGTAGGGACTAAGCACACACCTCTGAAGGGCCCCTGTGTTGAGGGTCAGCATGGCGGATGTGTTGTTGCCTACCCTCACCACTTGGGGGCAGCCCGTCAGGAAGTCCAGGATCCAGTTGCAGAGGGATGTGTTCAGTCCCAGGGTCCTTAGCTTAGTGATGTGCTTGGAGGGCACTATGGTGTTGAACGCTGAGCTGTAGTCAATAAACAGCATTCTCACATAGGTGTTCCTCTTGTCCAGATGGGGGAGGGCAATGTGGAGTGCAATAGATCTGTGGATCTGTTGGGGCGGTATGCGAATTGGAGTGGGTCCAGGGTGTCTGGGATGATGGTGTTAATGTGAGCCATGACCAGCCTTTCAAAAAATGTCATGGCTACAGATGTGAGTGCTACAGGGTGATAGTCATTTAGACAGATTAACTGGGCATTCTTGGGCACAGGAACTATGGTGGTCTTGTCACGGATTCCTTCGAGACTGCCTCCTCTCTTGTTCGGGCAGGCTTCGGCGTTCATCGTCACCATCCTTCTAGCCACTGCACCTCCTCTGTTCATCATTCCATTTGTTTTGTCTTGTTTTCACACACACCTGGTACATATCCCCTCATCAGTACCTGTATAAGTATTCTCTCTGCTTCCCCATGTCTTTGTGTGTGATTGTTCTTTGTGGAGGTATCACATGCTCAGTTGAGCATTTTTGTTATTTTTATCGCCGGGATATATTTACCTGTGTATGTTTGGTTCCCAGTACGCATTTAAGTCGCACTGGGATCGTGTTTACGCATATTCCTTCTCCTGACTCATTCCATCCCATCGCTACAGGTCTGCTTGAACCATATAGGTTTTACAGACTGGGTCATGGAGAAGTTGAAAATGTAATTGAAGACACTTGCCAGTTTGTTAGCGGATGCTCTGAGTACGCTTCCTGGTTTTCCGTTTGGAGCCAGTAAAACGGCAGCTATCCATTGCAGCGCCATGAAATGAGTCACTAATCACATGAAATAAATTATAGTCTTCAGAAATGACTTCGTAAAAGCAACTAAATACAGTAACTAGGGCTTTACAATAATGGTGAGAACTTGAAGAAATGTTGGGGTTAAGTGGGTCAAAATCTTCCTAGAAGTCACAGATGTCAAAATGGTAAATTTTGGCACTTTTTTCATATTAAACGTCAAATTTATAGAATTGTACATGTGGTCTATATTAAAGGGCACTTCATTTTATATAACAGGCTTTTAAAATTCAATAAAAAAGATTGGTGAGCAATTTCTACTTAAAATATCAAAGGGATGCAAAAGGGACTCATTTTGTGGAGTCAGTTAGCTTTCTAGCTAATAGGCTATGTTAGGGTTTACACTTCCTCTTCCAATTATAATGTGGGGAGGTCAAAATAATGAAAAACGATCTACCAAATCTATTCATTTTAAAATGTTGATTACTTCTCCTTGCCATTATCATTAATCTGATGATAAGATGTGTTGTACAACACATATGATGGGGGGCCCTAGGTCACCGGTTTGCCTGGGAGGTGGTCCCTGGGCAAGAAAAGGTTGAAGACCCCTGCGGTATAGTACAGTACAGACCACCCTCACTCCGCTCACCTCTCCTGTTATTGCACACGTATCTTTCCCATCTCTCTTCTTGTCTCTCCTTCCTCTCTCCTATATGTCTTTTTTCATCATATATCTCTGAGGCCACCTACTGTAGCATAGCTGTTAGGTGTGTAATGCAATTCACGCTAGCAAGCAGGGAAGCGTGCACACACACATGCATGCACGCATGTTTGCGCGCACACACGCACACACAAACACACACACAGGATGTGTAATGTGATTCATGGCATTTACACCGTCAGACAGAGGGCTGTGAGTATTGTTTGGGGGCACGGTCTAGTTCTAATGAGCCATCTCTTTGGAATTATAATGCTTTATTAAGAACCTCCTCCTTCCTCTCTCTTTTTCTCTCCCCTTCTCTCCTCTCTTCCTCTCCTCCCCCTCTCCCACAACCATTATTCCTCCTGTTAGTCACAGAACTAACTACACAACCAGAGGCCTCAAGAAACTGAGGAGCTCTCGCTCTCTTTATCTCTAATTGAGTGTGGTGTGTGTATTTGTGTGTGTGTGCGTGTGTGTGTGTGTGTGTGTGTAACTGACCTCCCTACTGTGTCCGAGCTGTAGTCCAGTCTGACATCACACTGCCGGCCATGTTGACGGTCAGAACTAGCAGCTGATAGGTAGAGAAGGCCTGCAGGACCGTTACCATGGCGCTGCTCTGGGGCGGGGGCAGAGCATCCTCATTGGCTGAGCCAGACAGGAGGCGTGGGTCCAAGCAACCAGTGCTCACAAACACCCTCCACTCAGGGTCAGGGCTTGTGGTGTTCTCCAATTCCATTGGCCCTCGTATGAAGAGCTCATACCTTATGATTACACATATGGAGGCAGACACAAATAACTAATTGTCAACATATTCAATAGTATATTATTCAGTTCCATCGACTGCCTCTCAAATAATGTCAAAACCTCACAGCTCTACAGCCAATACAGAAACAGTGTGGATGAACACAGCACAGTGCATTCTCATAACCCATTCTAATACTGTATCACAGAGACAGTACAATAAGTCTCTTCAGTTAATTTCCATCCACATGAGAGTCACACCTCATCATCACATCCACATTGCTCATTAGTGTTACTAAGGCAGTGAATTCATATAGAGGGTTGAGCTGAGGACAGGCAGCCATCACAACACAACAGAAACATGAATACCTCTATTCTCTCTGTAACATTCCCCCATGCTCACTGTGACAGTACCACTTCAAATAGTATATAGTATTCCCCCACTGTGGGGTTTGTCTTGCTTCAACACAGCCAGTTGAATATAGTTGTGGTTACATTAATAGGCATGGCTGCCTTTGGAATAACGACTAAAAACAGAATATGAGAAAGGATTTGAATGGTAATGTCTTGTAGAGTACATGTGTACTTAATGTGCCTCAGGGAGAGATGTAATTTAATGCAGTAAATTAAATAATGACTGAGAAAGCATTGTGTGGTGGTTACACAAGGCTTAATACGCTACTAGAGCCTTAGAGCAACTATTACAAAGCCCTGGATTTAGTGGCACACTGTAGGGACAATCACTGGGGATGTTAAGGTGAGTAGAACACCTGTCCTTATGGGAAAAGCGCAGGTAGTACCTCCTTTTCAAAACGTTTGTTTTCTGTTTCATTCCTACTGAATGCAACCTTGCTGTCTATGCCTATGACACGACCGAGGGGTAGCATGTACAGGACGAACAGGACGGGTCCAAGAACAGATCCTTGTGGTAGAGGTCAGAACTGACCCTACTGGACTGAGCTGCTGGGTAGGAGCTGGGGGGAGGGAGGGGGGGGGGGGGGGGGGGGGGGGGGGAGGGAGGGGAGAAAAAGAGAGAGGAAGAGAGGTATGTGGGAAATGGAGGGGGAAAAAGAAAGAGGGGAAAAGAAAACAATATTAACTGCTGTGTTTGTCTTATGGGACACAACAGAAACCCTACAGGCCACATAACAGGCTAGCAGCAGATGTGTGTGTGTGCAGGGGGTTATTTTCCATTTGATCCATGCGGAGCATCTTAGCATACTGAGGAGGCCCCAGAAGGCAAGTGTCCCTCTATGAGTTTAACTCAACGTGTGTGTATGTGTGTGTGTGTGCATGTGTATATGTGTGTGTGTGTGTGCAATCCATGTAGAGTTAGTGTCCCTTTGTGTGTCTAACTCAAAACAGCCCCTAAGCAGGGAAAGCACAGGAGGAGGGAATTACCCCTGACTAACACACACACCACATTCACACAGACACACACAACCCATAGACAATGAGACAGAGTACACACAGAGAAACACACACACACACACAAACACACACGCACACACACACAAAATAGTTCTAACATTATTTTTATGGTCTAAGACATAAAAGCACCTTCTTCAATGCTAAAAAGATGAGTGAATAACGTAGACTCTGTGGTCAGTCGTTCAGTCCCTTTACTGCAGCCCAGGTGGTAGTCTGGGTGTAGGTAACTGGCCCCAGTCACCAAGGCCTTACACTGGCATCTCCCTGTCTCTGGGTGGCACCACCCCTCATACACTGGCATCTCCCTGTCTCTGGGTGGCACCACCCCTCATACACTGGCATCTCCCTGTCTCTGGGTGGCACCACCCCTCATACACTGGCATCTCCCTGTCTCTGGGTGGCACCACCCCTCATACACTGGCATCTCCCTGTCTCTGGGTGGCACCACCCCTCATACACTGGCATCTCCCTGTCTCTGGGTGGCACCACCCCTCATACTGAGTTACAGCCACATGCCTGGCACCAGGAAGAGAATACAGGAACATTGGTTTCACCTCACAGGCTAATAACAGCAATGTCTTCAAACCAGTCAGTATCACATATATACAATACACATGGAGACAAACCTTTGTGAAACCCATCTAACATAGGATGTGTGTGTGTGAGATAGAGAGAGGTGGCATTGGGTCTTTACCTTAACACCCCCCCTTCCCTTCCTTCACGCTCCCCTATTCACATACCCCCACACCCCCTCCCCCAGCAGTGACAGTATGGGGAGGGGTTCCGTGGGAGTCTAGGTGACGTGTGTGTGTGTGAGTGAGTGTGTAGAGGGGGGTTCAGGGGGTTGGGTCACACCGGTGGTGTTACCCCACTGGGCCCTGGCACTGGGTGATTTCCAGGCCAAACGCCTGACACCCTCACACTCACACATACACACAAACACACACACATGTACACACAAACACACACACATATACACTGACACTCTCCCTCTCGTGGCGTGAAAAGCCACAGCCCCTTAACGAGCCGCAAATTTGTCCTGTCAACTGCAGGGAGCTTTGGGGATTCCACCTCCCCACACACACAAACACACACAAACACACACACACACACACACACACACACACACACACTCACACACTCACACACACACACACACACTCACACACTCACACACACACACACACTCTCCCACTCGCCTCCACGACTCGACCTTCACTCCTCTCCCAAGGAGAGAGAAAACACCCAGCATCACACCAACTCTCTTTTTTTCATCAGTCTTAAATGAATCCGGTGTGTGTGTGTTCATCCCCACAGTAGAATATTCGAACCTCCTGCTATGCGTGCAGGTCTTGTTGTAATAAATGTAATAAATGTAATCCCTTAGAACAGTATTTGCATCTTTTCTGCATTTCCTACAATAGGGGTCAGTGACCTCTTTCTCTCTCTCTGTCTTTCTCGGTCTTTCTCACACACACACAGAGACGCACACAGACACAGACACACACGCACATACAGACACACACACACACGCACACACACTGGATAAAGAGTCAACAACAGAATAAGAAACTGATAAATCAGAATTTACTCTGAGGCTCGGGTAAACAGTTAATGATATTGTGCGTGCGTGCGTGTGGACAGATCAGGTCTATAATAACTGTGTATAATAATCCACTTGGTTGAGAAAGAAAAGCTATTTTTTCCCCGGGGTTAAATGATTACCTGAACAAGGCTTTGGGCAGACCTGATATTCTGTCATTTTGTCTGGCAGGAAATATCCCATAACCATATTGAGGGGCTTTAACCAACCTCGATTAGATCGGAGAAGAGAACGAGAGAAGAGCAGGAAAAAACAAATAACATGCATGAGCTTATTGATTGTCTGGGGATAAATGAGTTTATAATATTTAGATAAAGAAATCTTTATTGTGTTCAGTCTCCTGATGCCGGAAAGGCTTCCCCAGTAATCAGTTTAAAGACTTCATTTTTCATCCTTACCCCGGCGAGGGAGGGGCTCGACCGATCGCGCGCGCACACACACACGAGGGCTCACACACACACATCCCTCACCATTCGTATGGATTAACAGTCTGTGCTGTCCAGTACGCCTGTTGTTGATGTATTGAAAACACACATCTACATTTGCATCTCATATAGGCTTTACCTTTCTCATTCCATCCCTCTCTCCTTCTCCTTCGCTTTGCCCCTCTTTAACTGAATACATTTCCACTCTTTCCTTCGTCTCCCTCTTCTGCCCCCTATTGTCTCTCTCCATCTCTCTCCTCTGTCTCTCTCCTCTGTCTCTCTCTCGCTTTCTCTCTCCATCACCCTCTCCTCTGTCCCCTCCCCCCCCCCCCTCTCTCCCTCTCTCTCCCTCTCTCAGCAGGATGGGAACAGAGGTGGGTAGAGAGAGACAGATCGACAGACAGGCAGGGTTGATGATGATGTAATGATGGAACACTGTATGGTCCTCCCCACAGCTAAGAGATCTCAGTCACAGCCAGCTCTCTGCCTTAATACACCGCACACAGCTATCAGTGAAGGTCATTCACACACGCACACACGCCTAAATGAGCGGATAAATAAACTTTTATCAAATTACACTGCATCCTCTTAAAACATATGAGTAATAACAGTCTCCCGTGGTCTGCAATGTTGGTCTCCGTAGTCCCTAATTCTCCCTAGTTCTCCTCAGCCATATGTTCCCACTTCCCACTGATAGGAGAGAGGCTATAATGGTAGATGTATTTACTGACAAACTGTGGGGTCTAAGAGACATTAACACACTTGAAGACGTTAAGACATTAATAATAATATGCCATTTAGCAGACGCTTTTATCCAAAGCGACTTACAGTCATGTGCGCATACATTTTTACGTATGGGTGGTCCTGGGGATCGAACCCACTACCCTGGCGTTACAAGCGCCATGCTCTACCAATTGAGCTACAGAGGACCATTAACACGCTTTAAGTCTTGAAGACATTAAGACATGAACACACTTTAAGTCTTGAAGCCGTTAAGACATTAACACTGGGCTTCATTAACAGTAATAGACAGGCAACTTTAACGGCTGTTTTGACCTTTCATAAACCACGTCTCAACCTGTGGTTGAATGTGCTAGAGTTGAGTACGGTGTGGTATGGTCTAGTATGGTGGAAACAGCTCTCAGTCTTAAACTACTACTGTAGGAATGACCTGATGTTTATGGGGCTGGTTGTATGGGAGGTGGTTCAGTGATGTGTCTTACCTGCCGAGGCCAGGGTTGAAGGCCATACTGCCGAGGCCACACTTGTCACACCTGCGTCCTCCCACCGAGAGGTCAACACACACACACAACGCCCCGTCCGAGATTCACACACCCCAAACACAACTCTGACATAACCAAACCTGGACTCAGGCAATTGAACAACAATAGACATTGTTTGTGACAAACACATCATTTGGGGAGGACTAAGCTAAGGAGAATATTATTATTTGAAATCAAATTCAATTAAGGTTGCAAAATTCCAGTAATTTCCCCAAAATTCCCAGGTCTTCTAAAAATCCTAAGAAAAATAATTGAATCTTCCAACCAGAAATTTGGGAAAAACGGGATATTTTGGGAACGTTATTATGACTTTTAAAGGATGTTTCATGCCATTCATCTTGTATTTAAACAATAGGACTATACATTTTACATATTTAGCAGAAGCTCTTAATCAGAGCAATTTACAGTATTGAGTGCAGACATTTTCATATTGGTCACCCATGGGAATCGAACCAACAAACCTGGTATTGAAAGCACCATGCTCTACCAACTGAGCCACACGAGACCATATAACATACACTATACACCTGACCCCATACTCTAAACACAGGGCCTGGGAGACATGGATTGATGAGTGACAGTGTGTGTGTGTGTGTGTGTGTGTGTGTGTGTGTGTGTGTGTGTGTGTGTGTGTGTGTGTGTGTGTGTGTGTGTGTGTGTGTGTGTGTGTGTGTCTGTGTGTGTGTCTGTGTGTGTACCTGTTTTCCTACCTTTTTAGGAACCCAATTCACCCGAATGTCCTGACAAGGTAGGAAAACAATAACTTTTTTAAAAGTTAGGACTTTTTTAATGTCTTGAATTTGTTCAAATGCTATTTTAAGGTTAAAGTTGAGGGTTTTCTGGTTAAGGTTAAGGTTAGGGTTATTAAGGTTAGGGTTAGGTTTTTGGGGTTAAGGTTAGGGTTAAGGTTAGGTTAAGGGTTAGGGGTAGGGGTAGGCTTAGGTTTCAAATCAATCACATGCGCTGAATACAACAGCTTTAGACTTTACCATGAAATGCTTACTTAAGAGCCCTTTCCCAACAATGCAGAGTTAAAAAGTAAGTACCAAAGATAAATACAGAAAAATAAATGGTAAGACAATAAAATAACAATAATGAGGCTATATACAAGGAGTACCGGTACTGAGTCAATGTTCAGGGGTACGAGGTAGTTGAGGTAATTGAGGTAATATGTACAGTGCATTCGGAAAGTATTCAGACCCCTTGACTTTTTCCACATTCTGTTACGATACAGCCGTATGCTAAAATTGATTAACTAAACAATTTTCCTTATCAATTACACACACAATACCCCATAAAGACAAACCGAAAACAGGTTTTTAGAATTTTTGGACATTTATTAAAAATAACAAATTGAAATACCTTATTTACATAAGTATGCAGACCCTTTGCAATGATGAACAGAGCAAAGTACAGAGAGATCATTGATGAAAACCTGCTCCAGAGTGCTCAGGACCTCAGACTGGGGTGAAGGTTCACCTTTCAACAGGACAACAACCATAAGCACACAGCCAAGACAACACAGGAGTGGCTTCAGGACAAGTCTCTGAATGTCCTTGAGTGGCCCAGCCAGAACCCGATCAAACATCTCTGGAGAGACCTGAAAATATCTGTGCAGCGACGCTCCCCATCCAACCTGACAGAGCTTGAGAGGATCTGCAGAGAATGGGAAAAACTCCCCAAATACAGATATGCCAAGCTTGCAGCGTCATACACAAGAAAACTCAAGGCTGTAATCGCTGCCAAAGGGGCTTCAACAAAGTACTGAGTAAAGGGTCTGAATACTTATGTAAATATGATATTTCATTATTTTATTTTTTATACATTTGCTAACATTTCTAAAAACCTGTTTTTGCTTTGTCATTATGGGGTATTGTGTGTAGATTAATGAGGGGAAAAAAACTATTTTATCCATTTTAGAATAAGGCTGTAACTTTAAAAAATGTGGGAAAAGTCAAAGGGTCTGAATACTTTCCGAATGCACTGTACATGTAGGTAGGGGTAAAAATGACTAGGAAATCAGTAGGCTTTGCACAAACTAATAGCAAAATCACATAGACGCTGTTAGCTAAATGCTAACGAATAAAAACGAAAACATTAACAAATTGAAAAGACAAGCATGGGTAGTAGCTACCGAATGTCATTTTCAGTGACCGTGGAAATTTACAAGGGAACATGAACATTATTTTTTTTGCAAATGAGCAAAGTTGTGATGCATGCTTTTCTGAAGGAAGAGCATCATATGTAGACGGACCAGAGGGGAGAAGAACAGAAGAAAAGAAAACGCTAGTAGGAAACACAGGGGAAAAATGGCAGCTGTTCAGACAGCTCATCCAGAGCTCTTTGACTTCTGGCAGAAAGCCATTATAAGATATCTGATGGCAAACATTTAGTAGTGAATTGCTTACAAGTGTAACTTCATCACCGCCGCACAACAGAGACTCGCCGATAGATATAGAACGCTATGGACTCACCAGCTCCCGCCGTCTCCTGTTGTGCCGTTTACAAAGAAACACGTGACTGGCTCAACTGTTCTGGGGAACTACTGTAAGCTTCATAATGTAAAATAATGTGACAGGTGAAATGAAGAACGTGATCTGCTTTATCTTCTAACATTGCACAAGTTGACTACAGGTATTCACTTTAAAAGTAGCTACAAATATGCAAATGTTTTGAAAAACGTCAAATAAATAGCTTTGACAGTATTGACAGTATTGAAAAACCATCCCGTGGCTTTTTCCAAATACCCCGGTATACGTTATATACGGTATACCGCCCAAGCCTAGCAATCAGGATAGATAATAAATAAAATGGCAGCGCCGTATGTGAAGAGTGTGGAAGTGTGTCTATGTGTGAGTGTGTGTGTGAATGTGTATGTGTGTGTTGGAGTGTAACAGTGTAGTATGTGTGAGTGTGTGGGTAGAGTCCAGTGAGTGTGCCAACTAGTTCTCACAGTCTCACGTCAGAATTAGACGTTCCTCCATGTTTCTCAAACGTCAAGTTTCGAAGTTGTTCCAAACGTCAAATTTGAAAGTGTTTAAGGTTGAGTTTAGGAATTAACTCTGAATTCTTAAGGTTAGGCATTAACTTGGAATTGTTAAGGTAAGGGTTAAGGTTTGGGTTAGGCTTAAAACAAAAGTCTCAAAACTACTTTCTGTCACTGGATTTGAACATTCAACCTTTGGCACTAGAGGCAGATGCTTACACCCATCCAGCATTACTGTACAAAACACCCTAGCATAACTGAAACCTACTTGAAGCTAACAGTGCTCACTGTTGCCCCTAGTGGCACGTTATCTCTACTGTCTGGAGTGTGCATAGAGCCAGTGCAAGAATGTTTAGGGTTAGTGGTTAGGGAAAACCATTTTTTACGGTCAAAATTTTTACTCTCCAAAAAGTCCTGACATTTGCTGTGTGTGTATATGTGTGTGTGTGTGTGTGTGTTTGGCCCCTGAATGTGCTGTAGTGAGTATTACAGTAAACCTGATGGTTCATCTCCATTACTAACACAATACAGCAGCTGCTACTACTGGCCGCACTGAGAGACTGGCAACATGGGGGAACACACACACACACACACACACACACACACACACACACACACACACACACACACAGAGAGAGGTGAATAAGTGAAAGGGGATGCCATGGTCTGGGCCCCCTAAGGTGCAGTTGACTGGGACTGGCAGCGGGCAGCGGAGCCCCAATCGCCGATGGGTGAGTTGGCACCGGGCACATGAGGGATGGCCTGTAGCTACGCTAGCTCAACACTAATGCGCTAATGCCCACAGTGAATGCCAAGCTCTCATCATCATTCCCCAGGACAAAGCACACACACACATACGAGTGCAACACACAAACACACACACACAAACAGACACACACACACACACACACATCTCCAGGAGCCAAGAAACAGAAAGACACACTACAGGGACCATCCATCCATCAGAGAAAGAGAAAAGAACAGACTGAGTGTGTGATGTGAAAGAGGGGGACAGAGACAAAGGCAGTGAAAGAGGAGTGTGTTGAGCATTGTAGTAAACAGCATGGCAGCTTGTCGTCAATGCCAGAGCTGAAATGCTTCAGTGTAATGAGTTTACTGTCATATATAGTCCTTCTCCTATAGTGTTAAAAGTATTAGTAAGAGAGATACACACATTCAGTTCAGTTTTCAAACACACATAGTTGCAGCATCAGTTTTTGGACTTATAAGTTAATGCTATATACTGTACCCATTGATTCTTGAAGAATATAACTTATAAATGCCTCATGAGCTTAGTTCAACTAAGCCCCATCAGAACCCACAATATATGCTTGTTTTACTCCAATGTTTGTAAACAATGTGAATGTAAACAAACACTGTATAGCCTCCAAACATGGGTAAAACTATAATTGTCATTGTCATTGCATCCATAGCTCTGTTTAGCTCTGTCTATGACTTTGAGAGTGGTTACATTTCCCCAGGCCCATCCCTCAACTTTTGACCAAAACAGAGGCGGGGTGCCCGCTTTGATATTGTTTCAATTAAGGATTCTAGCTTTAACGAACACACACACACACACACACACACACACACACACACACACACACACACACACACACACACACACACACACACACACACACACACACACACACACACACACACACACACACACACACACACACCTCCCCTGGCCTACAGCTACCACAGTCCCGTCCGTGGTGGTCACACACACGCAACACATTCCTGGGATGACCCCTGGGGTTCAAAGGTCATATTGTAGTTGGGGTCAGGTTAAGGTCGGAGGTCATGTTGTAATATTGTAAGGAGAAACGTGTACACTAGGCCCCCTCCACGCCCTCTTTACAGGGGCATTGGGCAGTGAAGGAGTCACACACACCCTCCTCCAGGGTGCCGTGGCCCTCACATGCGCATGCCAGACACCCCAAAGAGTTCCTCCTCTCCAGGTTGTGGTAACCACGATGACACGAGTCACAGCGATGCACCTCTGTGTTTTCCTAAAAAAAAAACATATAGTTTAATGATAATAATATGTATCAGGTGTTTGCAGTAAGTTACAAAACAAACAAAACACGATCATACATCAAAAAAGAATGGTAGATAAGATGAGGAAAAAAATCGTCAACAATATTTAATGATCATCAATACATTTATTAAATGTCAGTAAACATGTTTTTGTATGTTTGTATATGTAAATCCTCACACCTTACACACTACACTCACCTTACACACACACTGTCCTATCTCCGGGTCACACACAGAGCCAGGTACAGTCCTGACAGGGGGTACAGGAGCCCTCCTGGTGGAGGCCATAGAGGCCCCTGGGACAGGAGTCACAGCGCTGGCACCCCACCCCCGCCCCACACGCACACTGGCCCCCCTCTGGCTCACAGAAGGGGCTGAGGGACCCCATCTGGTCACAGTCACACCCCACACAGCCATCAGGGTGGGAGGAGTTCAACAGCTTGTAGCCATAGTCACACTGATCACAGGTACCACCTGAGAGAGAGAGGAGAGATGAGGAGAGAGAGAGGAGTGAGAGAGAGAGGAGAGGGGGAGGGAAAGAGAAAGAGCGTGAGAGAGAGAGAGAGAGAGAGGGAGAGAGAGAGAGAGAGGGGGGGGGGGGGGGGGGAGAGGATGCAATGTTAACACATTTGATACTCAAAGCTGCAATCTGCAATACAACAATAAGCTCCCAAAGTGACTGTGTGGTTACGATGAACCTAACATACCTAACTCAGTCTTCTACCTAAATCATTCATTGTAGAGGATGTCCACATTAACAACTCACCCAGATTCAGCCATAAAACTGGGCTTTTCCCTACTTAAAATACAGCCTTGAGTGTACGACTGGTGCTTGGCTATAACCACCCCTTCTTACAGCTAGATTCATCTATCTCCATCACCCTCCAGTCTCCATCACTCTGACTTACAGCACTAGTTTATAGGTTATATGAACAGATATTATTTGATTGTAATGTAGTGCTAAATAAACAAATAAGTAACTGAGTGAAACATTTTGAAAGTGTTGAATGTGTGTATGTGCATGCATGCGTGTAAAGTCAGAAAAACGCCATCATTAGGCCAGGTCGACTTTATATGATGGATCACCCTCCTCAGGCAGACCACTTAATTTCACTGAGAGAAAATAAATTAACAACTACAAGAAAGAAAGAGAGAAGAGAGAGAGAGAGAGAGAGAGAGAGAGAGAGAGAGAGAGAGAGATGGAGAGAGATGTGTATAAAATAAAAATAAATAATTAAAGAACAGTGAGGCAGAGAGAGGCATTACTCCCTATCAGTGGCGTATAGTCTACATGGATTCCTACAAGGTGTCATATTGGGGCTGTATTAAAATATATAAAATATGCACGGGCAATGCTGGTTATTAGAATATGCCATAGCTATTCCCTGACAGGCAATCTATCCCTAATGTTAGCCAGGCAGCCCCGGGGCAGTGCCGTTTAGACGCAGGAGTACCAGTGCCTGAGCCACTTGGCATTTCAGCTCCACTCCCACCCAACTGCCCACAACCTGTTTAATGAATTTATAGATATTAATGTATTTCTGCCGGCCCATATTTCAAACCGGTGGTTGGAGCGGTGTGTTAAACGTGTGATGTGGCACGGTGATGGATACTCCAGCGATGAACAATGCTTTGGGGCTGGGTTTGTGTGTGTGTGTGTGTGTGATAGAGAGAGAGATTGTGTGTGTGTGTGTCATGTTGATGGATACAGTACTAACGATGTTGGGATACACACCCCTGTCTGGACTACACAGGAATGTCTCTGTAGTTATTAAGGCTGTATGGTTACAGAATGTTAGCTGATATAAGAATCCTTCCTATTGTTAACAAAGCCTGCCATTGAGACAGGTTAACTTACCAACTTACCATTATTGAAGTATACAATATTTTGCAAGCTTTATTGCATTCTTGTGTGGTGGTTTCTTTTGTTGTTGGATTATATATAATTGCACCAGATCACTACTTGTGTGCTTAGATTGTGTGTTTTTACGCTGCTGCTACTCACTGTTTATTATCTATGCATAGTCACTTTACCCCTACCTACATGTACATATTACCTCAATTACCTTGACTAACCTGTACCCCCAGACATTGACTCGGTACCGGTACCCACTGTATATAGTCCCATGTAGCTCAGTTTGTAGAGCATGGCGCATGCAATGCCAGGGTTGTGGGTTCAATTCCCACGGAGGACCAGCATGAAATTGTATGCACTCACTACTGTAAGTCGCTCTGGATAAGAGCATCTGCGTAAATGTAGATAACCTTGTTGTTATTTTTTTACTTTAGTTTATTAGTTTAATTTTCTTAAAACTGCATTGTTGGTTAAGGGCTTGTAAGTAAGCATTTCACAGTAAGGTCTACACCTGTTGTATTCGACGCGTGTGACAAATCAAATGTTATTTAATTTGATTAGTTGTGTGTGTTTTTGTTTTGGAACTAATAGTTACAGTAAGGTTTTAATTCAATCATTGGAACAGGAGAAGAATCATACCGTCATAAAAGGAGTAATGTTTATTGTCTGTATGGTTCTATTTGTTACATGCTACTCAGTGTGAGGTATTTAGTATCAGTCATGTACTCCACCACTTCCACAGACCATGATTACTATAGCCATTAACACCCAGCTAAACAACTCTAACCAGGACAGTGACAGAGTGTGTATGTATTAATGAACTGGTTTTACATTCTTATATCTGCCTTACTATTAAATAAGAGTAATGACATCTACTATCTGGGTCAACTCTGCTGTTTACCATTAAATCATAGGTAAGTGGGAGTGTGTGTGTGTGCGCGTGTGTGAATATGTGCTTCTGCGTGTGTGTGTGTGCGTGCATGTGTGTGTGAATGTACACTTCTGTATGTGTGTGTGTGTGTGTGTGTGTGTGTGTGTGTGTGTGTGTGTGTGTGTGTGTGTGTGAATGTACGCTATGTGTGTGTGTGTGTTTGTGTGTCTGTGTGTGTGTGTGTGTGTGTGTGTGTATCTGCCATATGCATGTATTGGGACATGCCCCCACCTCCTGCTCCTCAGTATAATACTCTCATGCATCACCATTTCAAAGTATATTATGTACAACCTGCACTTTGGCCACTTGATAAATGTTGTCCTCATGAAGCCTCCGCTGCTCCCCTCAAACACGCAGCCAGTTAGAAATTGCTGTAATCAAATCTAATTTCTGAAAAATACCTGTGGGAGCGACAAACCAAAAAAAATTGAGTGGGTCTTGTAAGAAGCATGAAAACGACAACGCGGAGCTGGGGCAGTTTGTTCTAATCAACTTGGCATTGAATTAGAGAATACAAATTAGGTGGGCCTTGATATCCTGGCTTAGCATTAAACATGGTGTGGTGAGTAGCGTTAGTTTTGCATTTCATACAAGACTCTTCAAAGACACTCAGGGGAGAAACTGAACAGATTTATCACAAAGGAGCTGGGGAGGCTCGGAAGGAACAGCCGCGTGGAGGAAAACCGTTTTGGCTGTTGCTATTAGGGAATTTCATGAAAAGGAGTGTGTGTGTATGTGCGTGTGTATGTGTGGGTGGGTGAAGAAAGAAACAGACAGATTGGCCAGCAATGTGCTGAGCGCGCAACAATCTAATCATACCTTTTACATACAGTACTACCTGGTGCATGTATTAAAGGAATATTATCTATACTTTACCGTATAATAACCAAAGACAAATGAATGTTGATGGAATTAAGGTATATGGAATTATTTATTGTAAATTAATACATTATCTAACTAAATATCATCCCTCCAAAAGAGAAGGAGAGAGAGGGAGAGGGAGGTGGAGACGGAGGAAGACAGAGGGAGTGAGAGCAGAGAGATAGAGAAGAGACTGGAGTGAGAAAGAGAGAGAGAGAGAGAGAGAGAGAGAGATACAGATCGAGGAAGGCAGAGGGAGAGCGAAAGAGTAGAGAGAGAGAGAGAGAAAGAGAGAGAGAGAGAGAGAGAGAGAGAGTAGAATCCAGAGCCAGGACCAAAGACAGGCCGAGCAAGAGGGCCCACCCATGTGCTCCCATCACGGAAGCAATCACCCCGAAGTGCTACCTTGCTACCTACCGATTACGTGTGTCTTGCACTGGCACTGTCCTGACTGCTGGTGACAGGTGCCGTCGTCTCCCCGGGTGCCTGCAGCGCTGCAGCCGCATGGCAGACAGCCCTCAGGGCTCCACTGCTGCAGACCGTACGATCCAACCTGACACGCATCACACTGCCTGCCAGACACACGCCCCTTACACTTACCCCCCACCTAGAGAGAAGAGGAGAGGAGAGGGGGAGGGAGGCAGGGAGGGAGAGGATGGGATTGAGGGGAGGGGAGGAGGGAGAGATGAGGGAGAGATATGGAACGAGGGGAGGAGGGCGGTGAGAGAGAAGAGAGGGAGATGAGGAGGGAGAGAGAGGGATAGAGGGAGGGAAGGAGAGGGAGAGAGAGAAAGAGACATGTTACAAATTAGTCCACCTGAGCAGTAGTGCATTGTGGGACTGTGTCACGGATGGGCGGCTCGGACTCGCCGAGGCCTCTGGGCTACTTTTTTAAATCTCAATTACTGAGAAGGTGGGAGGGGGGGAGAGGAGGAGAGGAGGAGAGGAGGGTGGGGAAGGGATGTTAAATAGATCATAACACCTCAGAGTCTGTGGGGCAGTTAGTGTGTGTGTGTGTATGTGTGTGTATGTGTGTGTGTGTGTGTGTTTCCCCAGAGGGTTCTACATGGAACCCAAAAGAGTTCTACCTGGAACCAAAAAGGGTTCTCCTATAGGTCAGCCAAATAACCCTTTTAAGTTCTAGATAGTACCTTTTGGAACACTTTTTCCCTCTACATTGGCAAACACAAAACGGAGAAAGACACAACATGGAGCTTGGCATTGGACCTTAGACCGAGAGAAACTAATGAATCCAGAGCAATGGAACTAAGGAGGGAGTAATCCTTAATAGAGAGGATTTAAATCAGCTAGTACTCTCCCTGGGACTGACCCTCAGATTGATTTAGAATTTGTCATCCACTGTCTCTATCGACACCATCTGTCTCTCCAAAATGTCCGCTGTGATGAGCAGATAAAGAAAGGGAGGGAACGCTGGTTTCTCTCTAGAGGGCTGGGAGCAGTAATGACACTTTTTTTTACATACTCACCCCGTGTCTCCTATACCACACACCTAACCTGATAGATAGCTCTGGGAATACCAACACTCCTTATTACCCCATATCTCATTGGAGGCGCTACGGTAAACTAAGGCATGCCAATACACTAGAAGAGGAGGAGGAGGAAGATGAAGGGATAAGAGGAGGAAGTAAAGGAGGCCTATCGGGTGACACTTTAGACTGCCGCTGACTATGCCTACAGGAGGGAACAGGTAGAGTGAAGGAGGGAGGAGGAAGAAGAGGAAGAAGAGGATAAGGCCTATCGGGTGACACTCCAGACTGCTGTTGATGGTGCCAGGTGGGGTCAGCTATCACCTCCCTGTAGAACTGTCTAACAGCCACGACCTGGAGAGAGAGTGTAATGTTTACTGTTAATATTTATTGTTTATTTCACTTTTGTTTACTATCTACTTCACTTGCTTTGGCAATGTTAACACACGTTTCCCATGCCAATAAAGCCCTTAAATTGAAATTGAAATTGAATTGAATTGAGAGAGAGAGAGAGAGGTGGGGGTGAAGGGTGAGAGGTGATGGGGGTGGAGGATGAAAGGGTGAGAGATAAATAAGTGGGTGGAGGGTAAGGGGTTGGGGTGAGAGGTGAGGGAAAGCGTAGGGGTGAGAGGTGAAGGGGTTTAGAGAAGAGAGAGGGGGTGGAGGGAGAAGGGAGAGTTGAAGATAGGGAGATCAATGTTAGCTCATTATAATTCAATCACACAGTATATAGGACTTTGAGTTTAAATTAAAAGGCTGATGAGTCGAGAGAGAGAGAGTGTGTGTGTGTGTGTGTGTGTGTGTGTGTGTGTGTGTGTGTGTGTGTGTGTGTGTGTGTGTGTGCTCGCTAGTAATATACCTGTAGTGTTGTGCATACAGTCGTCAGACACCCCTCCCCTCCTCTGTAGTGTTCGGTGGGGTGGGCGTCGGCTGTGATGTCATTGTGACAGGAGAGGGCAGTGGCAGTCACATGGTTGACAGCTGTAGGCCTGGACTTGGTCACCTGACCTGAAGGGTTTGTCGTTGTAGGTAGGAACGCAGTGCTCACACTGTAACACACACCACACATTCACACACACACACATGTATTTTATGTGTTAGCGCTGGAGCACCGAAGGTCTTTGATTCTGTTCAGCAGTCAGTACAAATTATGGTGGACAAGAGGAGCATCAAATGGAATGATTAAACATGTATTAAAAAACATAGGGTTCCCTGGTGACATACTTTCACACACACACATACACTCCAACTTGTGCTGCCTGCTACGCTCCTGTCTGACACACTGAGAGATGGGA
>NW_028162542.1:50000-65000 GCF_964263955.1 Coregonus lavaretus
AAGACATTGATTCAGCTTTGACCTAACTTTACTAAACAAGCATCATTGTGAGAAGTGGCTGAGCAACCCTCTGGTGAGCTCCAGCAGCACTACACCCCTACTTCCGCTGCACAGAACTAGCTCATTGAAGCGCACGTAGCCAACTCTTTTACCTCACAAAAAATTTGGTGATGCAGAAATGAGAGACCACATGTATGGCTGTTTTTATGAAAATCTGGGAATATTTGGCCAAGGAAACATTTCTGGTTGGTCTCAGGGAATGTAAAACAGTTAGGAAGGGAGACTTTTAAAATGGGATTGAGTGAAGTAGCAGCAAATATGTTGAATGAGCAACTAATGAACATGGAGTGCCTCACAAATGTAGGGTATGTAGGGGTCAGCTATGTTTCCAGTTGTGAAATGTCTGATGTACACTCGTATTCTACCATCTGTGTCTCGGATGTAGCGGTGTTTGTCAACAATAACAACAGCAACGACCCTACACAAGGTGTCTAAGAGAGGGCTGGGCCTAAATTATGCATGAGCCCTGATGAATAATGTAGTAACTCCAAACAGTAGTCCAAAGAGGGCCGTGCTGGCCCTTTACCTTTCTGTCTCACTGGGGCAGACGTACTGTTCAGCAGTCCCAAGCTACAGGCTACAACCACATTGCGATGCATGAACACGGATTAAATCGAATATGACATCCATCATTGTCGTTTTTTGTACAACTGCTTTCAACTGTACAACTGCTTTTGTACGACAGTTGTACTTTTGTACTTTTGTACAAAAGTACAACTGTCGGTGGCTTTGAACTCGCACTTCCCACTGCTTTCCCCATCTACCTCTTCTCATCACCACCCTCATCTCTCCCTTTCACCCCCATCTTCCTCTCTTTCTCTACCTCTTCCTTCTCTACCGTCCTGTAGGCAATTATATTTGTGTGAGTGTGTGTGTGTGTGTGTGTGTGTGTGTGTGTGTGTGTGTGTGTGTGTGTGTGTGTGTGTGTGTGTGTGTGTGTGTGCATGGGCTTGTGGGTCCCTGAAATCCCCAAAAGTCCCCACAAGAATAGTTGGGGACATTTCCCAGATCCCCATGAAGACAAATGCTGTTTTAGGCTTAGGGGTTAGGTTTAGGGTTAGGGTTGCAATTAGGGTTAGGTTTAGAATTTGGGTTAGGGGTTAGGTTTAGGAGTTAGGGTTAGGGGTTAAGGTTAGGGTTAGGTTTAGGGTTAGGGGTTAGGGAAAATAGGATTTTGTATAAAAATAAATATTTGGCTCCCACAAGGATAGCAACAAATATGCCGTGTGTGTCTGTATGTCTATGTGTGTGTGTGTGTGTGTGTGTGTGTGTGTGTGTGACTCACATTGTGTCCCTCTGTATGGCGCTCTGGCGGACAGGCACAGCGGTAGGGAGTCACACTGGTGTCACAGTGATCAGCATGGCCATGACACTCACACCTAGAGAGAGAAAGAGACAGAGAGAGAGAGAGAGAGACAGAGAGAGAGAGAGAGAGAGAGAGAGAGAGAGAGAGAGAGAGAGAGAGAGAGAGAGAGAGAGAGAGAGAGAGAGAGAGAGAGAGAGAGAGAGAGAGAGAGAGAGAGAGAGAGAGAGAGAGAGAGAGAGAGAGAGAGAGAGAGAGAGAGAGAGAGAGAGAGAGAAAGCAGAATTAGGCTGATCCCCACTAATTATCAAAATCCAGAAAAAAGCCGTTAAATTCTACAACCACTTAAAAGGAATTTCCAAACCTTCAATAACAAAGCCATCTTTTACAGAGAGATTTACCTAGATAATAGTCCCCTAAGCAAGCTGGTCCTGGGGCTCTGTTCACAAACACAAACAGACCGCACAGAGCCCTAGGTCAGCAACAGCAACACAATTAGACCTAACCAAATCATGAGAAAACAAAAAGATAATTACTTGACACATTGGAAAGAATTTACCAAAAAACAGAGCAAACTGGAATGCCATTTGGCCCTAAACAGAGAGTACAATTAGGCCCTAAACAGAGAGTACACAGTGGCAGAATACCTAACCACTGGGACTGACCCAAAATTAAGGAAAGCTTTGACTATGTACAGACTCAGTGAGCATAGCCTTGCTATTGAGAGAGGCCGCCGTAGGCAGACCTGGCTCTCAAGAGAAGACAGGTTATGAGCACACAGCCCACAAAATTAGGTGGAAACTGAGCTACACTTCCTAACCTCATGTCAAATGTTTGACCATATTAGAGACACATCTTTTCCTCAGATTACACAGACCCACAAAGAATCTGAAAACAAATCCAGTTTTGATCAACTTTATCTATTGGGTGAAATACCACAGTGTGCCATCACAGCAGCAATATTTGTGACCTGTTGCCACAAGAAAAGGGCAACCAGTGAAGAACAAACACCATTGTAAATACAACCTATATTTATGTTTATTTATTTTCCCCTTTGTACTTTAACTATTTGCACATCGTTATAACACCGTACGTAGCCATAATATGACATTTTCAATGTCTCTATTCCTTTCAAAATGTTGTGAGTATAATGTTTACTGTTCACTTTTGACTGTTTATTTCACTTTTGTTTATTATCTATTTCACTTGCTTTGGAAATGTAAACATATGTTTCCCATGCCAATAAAGCCCTTTTAATTGAATTGAGAGAGAGAGAGAGACAGACAGACAGAGACAGAATGAGGAACTATAATTCGCAATGGATGTTAAAAACAGACTTAGTTGACTTGTGTGAGACAAAAAAAAAACTGTGTGGTGTACATGGTGAGTTAAGACAATCAGAAATAAGACATTGCCAAATGGGCACTTTCCTACATATGCATGCATTCTGGAGAGAGACACACCATATCTTCGCCACACCCCCCTCACCTTCTTCTTGATGTAACATTTTAAATTATACTCAAAACACATTATCTTCACAGATATTTTACACGCTTTTCACTGAAAGCTGCAACTCCATCAGATATACCCATTGCCACACGCACTACCCAAATCGCGGGCTTCCCAAACACACTTCTGATTTGAAACAATCCACAGCAAATGATCCTCTGTGGCTAGACAGGTATAATGATATAATGTTGGAGTAACATACATTTACTTTAGGGCAATCCAGCATCCTAACAGTGAGTGCACTGTGCATCCGCCAACATTACTTTCCAATTCGCAAGAGGCTGAAACCAGAGATCTGTAGGCCTATATAATGACGAGACGCTGAAGACTCCACCCTAACAATGGGAGTATTTGTCCCAAAGGCTGCAAGGCAGGCGACAAGCTTAGGTCTGCATATTCCCATATAAACGCATTTGGCTTATACTGGACAGATTTTGGCGAGAGTGAGCCCTCTCGCTTCGCCTCTTCCTCTCTGCTGAAACTATATGACCGGAGAAAGCATCCGAGCGAGCGAAACAGTGCCCCTCTATACTTAGCTCACGTATCTGATGCTGTCTGGCCAGAAATAGTATGACATGCCATACTCTTTTGGTCCAGACAGAATCAGATACATGGTCTACACATACGGAGACAGAGGGGCGCTGTTTCGCTCGCTCGGATGCTTTAACTGAGATTGATGCATATTTTTGTTGGCGCGCGTCTCGGTCAAATAAATGATCAATATTTCAATATTTTATTTAGACGGGCAAGGAGGCCTAAGGCCTGACAATAACGCCGGCCATGTGTAGGTCTGATATCTGATTGGAGGTTAACTTTACAGTAATACTATTGGTCAACAACTCAGATTTTTAATCCAAACAACTCAGATGCTTATAAAAGGGTCTAAGATTCATTGTTCTTGCTCTTATTTGTTCCTGACCTGCTGTAGTGACATACTCTTTCTTTCTTTCTTTCTCTCTCCAGCCCATGGACTTTTGGGGCATGGCCTTTCAGGCTATGGTCTCTCTCTCTCTCTCTCTCTCTCTCTCTCTCTCTCTCTCTCTCTCTCTCTCTCTCTCTCTCTCTCTCTCTCTCTCTCTCTCTCTCTCTCTCTCTGACCATGCAAAGAATAATGCCTTGTAATGCTTGTTAATGCTTTGTAACTTTAGTTGATGCCTTGTACGTGAATCCATTCCTTTTACAAAGTTATTAAATACACTATTTAGAATTCCCTTCTCAGACATTTCTTCATTGCCTATTACTGTAATTCAACCACAGTCTCCTTGCATATTCCTATTTATCCTATGGAGTCAGATAAAGATAATTAATTTAATGAGCTAATTGCTTAGTCTTATTATGAGTCCCATGTGATGTATATTTAATATACTGCATATTCACATATCAAATATTACTTTCCACTACAGCAGTTTAACCAAGTATGATTCCAGCTTTAAGAACATAGGTGTAGATGCAATGCATTGTGTTCTGTATCATATGAAATGGATGTGGCACTTTCACATGCAGAATCATTATACTGTTTGCTACTCATCATACATGATATGGGAAGAGTTATTGTCAAATAACTGAATTTCATTTCAAAGCAACACCCTCTGATAGGCAACTCATTGTTCAATCTCTCTCTCTCTCTCTCTCTCTCTCTCTCTCTCTCTCTCTCTCTCCTTCTCTCCCTCTCTCTTGCTCTCCCTCTCTCTATTAGGATGTCCCATTCAACATTTATAAATGCCACTGGAAATATCAGGCTCCTGTTGTAATGTACGACATCCAACCTGACATGTCTCAATCTCTCTCACACACACACACACACACACACAAACACACACACACACACACACACACACACACACACACACACACACACACACACACACACACACACACACACACACCGCTGCAGGTCACTGCGTTAATTATTCATCCACACGTTCAGATGCTGTCTCTTTCCTCCCCTCTCTCTTCCCTTCTTCGTCTCAAGGTATTGAGTGTAATCTCATCTGAATAGAGAGGTGCTTAAAAGCATCAACTACCCACTCTCCCAGCCCCCAGACAAGAACCCAAGTACCCCACTCCAAAAACAATAATAGGCTAATCTCCACAAACAGCACTAACATATAGCTAACTTGTATAGTTGCATACAGCAACTCCACGCTGCTAAATGCTTGGAAAGTGGAGACATCATAGAACATCAAAAAGTAAACATTGCTGGAGAGACTTTGCCGTTTTGGAAACACTGTCGCGTTTGCTAGCAAAGGGATTTGCGGTGGCTAATTAACGGTAAATAAGTGAATTGTTTCGCCTCACAGTTAGCCAAGATGCTTGGCTAGCCAGCTAACATTGTTTTCAGTTAGTTAGCAATCACTTCAACACTATTTTGCTAGCTACAGTAGATTCGCCGAGACAATAATAACCTGTATCCAAAATGACAGGTGTCCCTAGTTGTGTTTACGTTTGGCCATTGTGATGCACATCCATGTGTATCCACTTTCTGTGTGTATAGAAGGACCAAACTACAGTAGAGTCTGATGTGTAGTTCTCCCAGACAATGAACAGACATGTTTACTGGCCTCGTTGTCTCCTCAACAGTACTGTCTACACACCTCTGAGAAACAGAGAGAGAGAGATAGAGAGAGAGGCTAATGTGTGGGTTGGGATGCCTCTGAAGAAATGAGTGGAGCAATGATGAGATTTGAGCATGTCTAAATCTTCTTCCCTCTTCACTGTAACCTGCCCTTAATTAAAGAAGCTTATTTCACTCCGAAAGAGAGAGAGGGAGAGAGAAGAGAGCGAAAGAGGGCAAGAGAGATAAAGAGGAGAGAGAGAGAGAGAGAGAGAGAGAGAGAGAGAGAGAGAGAGAGAGAGAGATAGAGAGAGAGAGAGAGAGAGAGAGAGAGAGAGAGAGAGAGAGAGAGAGAGAGAGAGAGAGAGAGAGAGAGAGAGAGAGAGGGGGGAGGAGAGGAGAAAGAGAGAGAGAGAGAAAGAGAGAAAGAAAGAAAGAAAGAAAGAAAGAAAGAAAGAAAGAAAGAAAGAAAGAAAGAAAGAAAGAAAGAAAGAAAGAAAGAAAGAAAGAAAGAAAGAGAAAGAGGGTGAGAGTGAGAGAGCGAGAGAGAGAGGGAGAGAAGAGGAGAGAGAGAGAGAGAGAGAGAGAGAGAGAGAGAGAGAGAGAGAGAGAGAGAGAGAGATAGGAAATGACATTACTGCCTTCTTTATAATGAGATAATTAGCATAGTCATAAGACTGGAGGGTGTTTAATGAAGAGATGTATACAGGACTATAACTAGAAGACTGCCTCTGGAGAGACAGAAAACACTAAACCCTGACTAAAGAGATGGAGAGAAGGAGGGATGGAGGGCAGAAGAGGAGAGAAAAGAAAAGCGCAACACAAATTGAGTGCCTGTAGCAGCCCGCAGTAGGAGGAATACATTAGAAGACTGAATTACTTTTCCCTGACAGCCTACAATACACTGCTGTCTACCGGCTCACACTAGACGGACAGTGTGTGTATGTGTGTCTGTGTGCATTTGTGTGTGTGTGTGTTTGTGTGTACGTGTGTGTGTGTGTGAAAGAGGACCTGACCTGTGCTAATGTGGACTCATTCAGAGGGGCTGATAACACACTAATATAACACAGGCATCTGAAGGGAAGGCATGCCCAGGGTCCTTATATTCAACCCACTGACCTCTGACTTCTAGCCCTTCCAGGGACGGCCACATGAAACTGTCATGGCAGCCTGGTCATTTTCTCATCACTGGACATCATTCCAACACACACACACACACAACCACACACACACACACACACACACACACACACACACACACACACACACACACCCTTGTCCACAAACACCCTCCTCAGAGTAAATCTACCCCCTCACTCATCAACTCTGATGGTGTTATTATGGGGGAATTATGATAATGTGAGCCAAGTTCCTAATAACAGCCTGTGTAGATGTGGCAGGGCCACTGTTATCTTGTGACTTTAGGCCTCAGTGACTGAATTTCCATTAGACATGCACTCTCATAGTCAGTGGTTTCAATTTAACTTTCTATTTAATTGATTGAAACAGTTTTAGTGGTCTTGAAGGCTAAACCAGGGGAGTACATCTCTGTAGCCCAGGGCCTGTATTCACAATGTATCTCAGAGTAGGAGTGCTGATCTAGGATCAGTCCCCCTCTCTTATTCATTATGATTTAAAAGGTAAAACTGATCCTGAGACACTTTATGAATACGGGACCAGGCCTCAATGACCACAGTCCTGTTATTCTCCCGCAATATTAATCAATAACAGATTATAACACTTTATAACAAGCTTATATAGTCTCTATGTCTCTCAGGTTCCGCTGATTGTGATCTCATTGACTCCGTAGTAGCGGAAGGTCACCCCTGAATCTTGCGTGTTGTACTGTCCGCTCGGGTGGCGCCTGACCTGGGTGGCCTGAACCATCTCCTGCAGGACTGGGGTGTTGTAGAAGTCGTTGTAGCCTGGACGCAGGTTGGGCTCCAGAGTCAACATACTGAAGGTGATGTTACCTTGGGAGTATGGGACATCACTGAAACACAAACACATACAGAGAGTACAAAGTCAACAACAGAAAGAACAGAAAGTCAACTCTGAGGAATTCCCACTGTGTGTGTGTGTGGTGTTCAGGTTCAGTATGAGGGCATGTGTTAGAGGACTGTCTCAGTAACTTGTGATTTTTAACCCAACAGGGGACGACAGGTGCTGCTACTACTGCATTATTCACTGAACACACACCCAGTCTTCCTATCCTTATTTCTTATTTTTCTTCTAAATCTCAATCTCCCACTTCCTCTCTCCATTCCCGCTACCCGATCCTAGCTCTACCTCTCCCTCCGTCTTTTTCTATCCCTCTCCTTCCCTCTCGCTCTCTCTCTCTCTTTCTCTCTCTCCCTCTCCTCCCTTCGCTAATAGGGTCAGACGTATCCAGGCCAGTTCTACTGTGACGTCACTTCTACTCTAACCTGTCTCTCTGCTCAAGGTGTGTGTGTTTGTGTGTTTCATTGTGAATCAAAACAAAGTATTCAAATATGTGTGTGTGTGTGTTAAGGGGGTGGGTGGGGCAGAGGTGCACATCTGTTTTGGAGTGTTGAAATATTGAGAGACCTGGTGCTAAGCATCTGCTCTAAACACAATCACACACACAATCCCACACACACAAACACACAATCACATACACACAATCACACACACACACACACACACACACATACACACACAATCACACACACACACACTTATTCTTCAAAGTTTGATGCAGGGAGCCAAGGATCTCAAAGCCCAATAACAGTTCATCTTTGATATCCTATCAACAACTACCGTAGCTAATGAATGTACTAGGAGACTGTGTTAGTGTGCCAACCCACAGTGTTGCTGATTTATTTTATCACTCTAATCTATAATCATCACTTTAATCTTTATTTGTAAGAGGGATCCATGTTTATCCAACAGGGTGAAAGAGAGAGCACGTGACCTCAGCTCTGTGGGGGTTCCATCACTGTGATTGGTGGAGATCAAACACTTCCTGATTTTGTGTGTGTGTGTTCTCAAGCGTGTGTGTGTGTGTGCGTGCGTGCTAGTGTGCATTGTGTGTGTGTTCCTGTGTTTAATCGGAGCTTGGCGAGGGAGTTTCTATTCCCAGCCAAGCCCCTTCAGTCCCTCTCTACTCCGCTCCGCTCTGCATCTCCCAGACAGATCTGAAATCTGGGAACACACTACCAGGAACACTGCCAGGACGAGCCAGAAAAGCTCCTTACACACACACACACACACACACACACACACACACACACACACACACACACACACACACACACACACTCATTGTGATGAGGTGATTTCGAAGGAGTCAGGCGTAGGAGGGTAAATCACAGAATAACAGGATTTATTCTGAAACACAGAGTTACGCAGTAATGCGTCAAAATACTCCAGTGCGCAAAACAGGCGCACTGGAAAATACAGGGCACACAGGAAAATATCCCGGCGATACAAAATACACAGAGCTCCACCGAGCTTCTCGATCCTCCACAATAAACAATCACACACAAAGACAAGGGGGCAGAGGGAACACTTATACAGGTACTGATGAGGGTATATGAACCAGGCGTGTGTAAACAAGACAAAACAAATGGAATGAAGAGATGAGGAGTAGCAGTGGCTAGAAGGCCGGTGACGACGAACGCCGAAGCCTGCCCGAACAAGGAGAGGTGGCAGCTTCGGAGGAAGTCATGACAGCACCCACCCCCTTGACGCGCATCTCCAGCAGCACGCCGACACCGGCCTCGGGGACGGCCAGGAGGACGCAGAGCAGGGCGAGCCGGATGGCGACGGTGGAAATCCCGCAATAGGAGGGATCGCTCCTCCGGACCGTACCCCTCCCACTCCACGAGGTACTGAAGGCCCCCCACCCGACGCCTCGAATCCAGGCTGGAATGGACGGAGTACGCCGGGGCCTCCTCGATGTCCAGAGGTGGCGGAGGAACCTCCCGCACCTCAGAGTCCTGGAGCGGACCAGCCATCACCGGCCTGAGGAGAGAGCGAGGGTTTTAATATGGTAATCTGGAGGGAGTAATAACCTATATGTAACCTCATTTATCATCCTCAGGACTTTCAACGGCCCCACAAACCGCGGCCTCAGCTTCCAGCAGGGCAGGCGGCGGGGCAGATTACGGGTCGAGAGCCAGACCCGATCACCCGGTACTAAGACCGGGGCCTCACTGCGGTGGCGGTCAGCGTTGGCTTTCTGGCGACGCACGGCACGCTGGAGGTGGACATGAGCAGAGTTCCGAAACCAGTCATCCACCGCAGGAGCTTCGGTCTGGCTCTGATGCCACGGTGCCAGAACCGGCTGATAACCTAAAACACATTGAAAGGGCAATAGGTTAGTGGAGGAGTGGCGGAAAGAGTTTTGGGCATATTCTTCCCATGGCAAGAACACCGACCACTCCCCCGGCCGGTCCTGGGAGTAGGAGCGCAGGAACCTACCCACATCCTGGTTCACCCGTTCCACCTGCCCATTACTCTCAGGGTGAAACCCAGAGGTCAGGCTGACCGAGACTCCCAGACATTCCATGAACACCTTCCAGACCCTGGATGTAAACTGGGGACCCTGGTCAGACACTATGTGCTCTGGCACACCGTAGTGCCGGAAGACGTGAGTAAATAGGGCCTCCGCAGTCTGCAGGGCCTTGGGGAGACCGGGCAGAAGAAGGAGGCGACAGGCTTTTGAAAGCGGTCCACAATGACCAGGATGGTGGTGTTACCCTGAGAGAGGGGAAGATCAATGAGAAATTCAATACACAGGTGGGACCATGGCCATTGTGGAACTGGTAAAGGCTGTAACTTACCTGCTGGGAGGTGCCTAGGTGCCTTACTCTGGGCGCACACCGGGCAGGAGGAGACATACACCCTCACGTCCTTAGCCAAGGTAAGCAACCAGTACTTTCCGGTCAGGCAGCGCACTGTACGACCGATACCTGGGTGACCAGAGGAGGGGGACATGTGTGCCCAATAGATCAGACGGTCACAGACAAGAGAGGGCACGTACTGCAGCCGAGCTGGACACTGAGGTGGAGATGGCTCTGTGCGTAACGCCCGCTCTATATCTGCGTCCATCGCTCCCCACACTACCGGCACCACAATGCAGGAGGCCGGGAGTATGGGGATGTTGTCTATGGGCCTCTCCTCTGTTTCGTACAGCCGTGACAGTGCGTCTGCCTTCGTGTTCTTCGTACCCGGGATGTAAGATAGTGTAAAATCAAACCGGGTGAAGAATAGGGCCCACCTGGCCTGGCGAGGGTTCAGCCTCCTCGCTGCCCAGATGTACTCCAGGTTATGGTGGTCCGTCCAGACGAGGAAAGAGTGTTTTGCCCCCTCGACCCAGTGCCTCCACACGGTCAGGGCTCGGACAACAGCCAACAGCTCCCGATCACCAACGTGGTAGTTCTGCTGTGCCTGGCTGAGCTTCTTGGAGAAGAAGGCACAGGGGCGGAGCTTGGGTGGCGTGCCCGAGCATTGAGATAGGACAGCGCCTATCGCTACCTCGGACGCATCCACCTCTACTACGAACGGTAGTGATGGATCGGGATGGGCCAGCACCGGGGATGAGGAGAACAGAACCCTCAGGTTACTGAAAGCCCTGTCAGCCTCAGAAGACCAGCGGAGCCGGAATGGCCCACCCTTCAACAGAATGTGATGGGAGCTGCGACCTTGCCAAAGCCCCGGATAAACCTCCGATAGTAGTTGGCAAAGCCAAAAAGCGCTGCACCTTCTTTACCGTGGTTGGAGTCGGCCAATTACGCACAGCTGAAATGCGATCTCCCTCCATCTCCACACATGAGGGGGTAATGCGGTATCCGAGGAAGGAGACGGACTGTTGGAAAAACAGACACTTTTCTGCCTTGACATAAAGGTAATGTTCCAACAGTCGGGCCAGCACTTTGCGAACCAGGGACACATGCTCGGCGCACGTAGCGGAAAATACCAGAATGTAATCGATGTAGACCACTACACCGCGACCAAGCATGTCCCGAAACACTTCATTCACAAAGGACTGGAAGACGGATGGAGCATTCATCAAATCGTACGGCATCACCAGGTATTCGTAATGCCCCGTGGTTGTGCTGAATGCTGTCTTCCACTCGTCCCCTTCTCGGACACGCACCAGGTTGTACGCACTCCGGAGATCTAATTTTGTGAAGAAGCGCGCCCCATACATTGACTCGATCACAGATGGAATGAGGGGTAGAGGATAACTATAACGTATTGTCCCCTTGTTCAGTGCTCAGTAATCAATGCAAGGGCACAGACCTCTGTATTTCTTCTTCACAAAAAAGAAACTTGAGGAGGCGTGCGAAGTGGAGGGACGTATGAACACCTGGTGCAGGGACTCGGAGACGTATGTCTCCATCGCCTTCGTTTCAGCCTGCAACAGGGGATACACATGACTCCTGGGAGGCACAGCGTCTACCCGGAGGTTTATCGCACAATCCCCCGCCCAATGAGGTGGTAATTTTGGTCGCCTGCATTTTGGAAAACATGTGCGCCAAATCGAGGTATTTGTGGGGAATGTGCACGGTGGAGGTAGTGTCTGGACTTTCCACCGTGGTTGCACCAACTGAAACACCTAGACACCTACCCTGACACTCTCGCGACCACCCCGTGAGAACCCTCTGTGGCCATGAAAAGGTGGGGTTGTGTAGTGCTAACCAAGGAAGACCTAACACAACAGGGAAATCAGGAGACTCAATAATAAAAAAGGTACTTGCCCTCTTTGGATCTCATGCGTAACCATAATGACTGGTGCTGTAACTTCCCTAACGAACCCGGACCTTAATGGTTGACTGTCAAGTGCTCTGATGGGGAGTGGAATGGATAGGGGAACCAATATAATGCCTAGACTATGTGCAAATGACCTGTCCATAAAGTTCTCAGCTGCACCTGAATCGACCAACGCCTTACACAGGGGAACTACCGTGTAATCAGGAATGTGTAGGGTACAGTGCGCAGCAGAGGGCTCTGAAAGAGTGTGGGTGTTCGATACCTGGGATGATGCGAGAGTGCCCTGCCTGCCGCCTCCAGACCCAAAAGAACGGTGACGACAGCGTGCAGGAGAATGTCCTCTCGTGCCACAAGAGTGACACTGGCGCTGTCGTCCTCCGCTCTCCCGGATCGCCGCTCCACCCAGCTCCATCATCTCATGATCCTGGTTGGAGGGGGTGGAAAAGGCAGGCCCCTTCCAAGACGTCCTCTAGAAGCCAGCATATTGTCCAACCGGAATATTGTCCAACCGGAAGGCCATGTCCACCAGTTGATTGAAGGACAACGTGGTGTCCCGGCAGGCTAGCTCCCTTCAGACATCCTCTCGTAGTTGGCACCGGAAGTGGTCGATGAGGGCCCGCTCGTTCCACCCGGACCCAGCCGCTAGAGTACGAAACTCCAGGGCGAAGTCCTGCGCGGTCCTCGTCCTCTGCCTCAGGTGGACCAGCCGCTCGCCCGCCTCTCTACCTTCGGGCGGGTGATCGAAGACGGCCCGAAAGAGGCAAGTGAACTCCCCGTAGTTGTCCAACGCGGCTCCTCCTTCACTCCAAACCGCGTTGGCCCACTACAGGGCTTTCCCCGAGAGGCAGGAGACGAGGGCGGACACCTTCTCCCGCTCCGATGGAGCCAAGCTGATGTTCGAGAATAATACATCCATTTGTAGGAGGAGGGCAGCTGTCCCGTCAAAATCCCATGGTCGGGATATATGAATCCCTCTGGGTGCTGGGGTGTGGGTGGCTGGATCCGGTCGCTCAGCTGGTCCCGAAAGATCAGGTCCTCTCCTCTCCAGGTCGAGATTGACTCCCGAGTGGTGCAGTGGTCTAAGGCACTGCATCGCAGTGCTAGCTGTGCCACTAGAGATCCTGGTTAGAGTCCAGGCTCTGTCGCAGCCGGCCGCGACCGGGAGACCCATATTGGTCCAGCGTCATCCAAGGTAGGGGAGGGTTTGGCCGGCAGGGATGTGGGTTCGTTTCCCACGGTGGGCCAGTATGAAAAAAACAAACATGTATGCATTCACTAACTGTAAGTCGCTCTGGATAAGAGCGTCTGCTAAATGACTAAAATGTCCAACGCCTGGAGAGGAGATCTATTGCTTCTCCCAAGCTGGCTAGTATCGTCGAATGCTCCCGGACCCGTGCCACGACTCCAAGCAGGTGCTCCTCTCCTGCTGATTCCATTTCTTGGTGTGTGAGTCTGTGATGAGGTGATTTTGAAGGAGTCAGACACAGGAGGGTAAATCACAGAATAACAGGATTTATTCTGAAACACAGAGTTAATCAGTAATGCATCAAAATACTCCAGTGCGCAAAACAGGTGCACTGGAAAATACAGGGCACACAGGAAAATATCCCTGCGATACAAAATACACGGAGCACCACCGAGCTTCTCGATCCTCCACAATAAACAATCACACACAAAGACAAGGGGGCAGAGGGAACACTTATACAGGTACTGATGAGGGGATATGAACCAGGTGTGTGTAATAAACAAGACAAAACAAACGGAATGAAGAGATGAGGAGTGGCAGTGGCTAGAAGGCCGGTGACGACGAACGCCGAAGCCTGCCCGAACATGGAGAGGTGGCAGCTTCGGAGGAAGTCGTGACACTCACACACACACACACAGACACAAACAAAAGCGTGTGTACGTACCCACACACGCACGCACGCGCACATACTCTACCTTAAGATCCGCTCATCTTTTTCAGAATTCACCGATAAATTGGTCCACAAGGCATAGAAACCGAGAATGATTTATTAATAGGAAATCAATATATTTCCATGACAGAATAAAAAAGTTATTTTGGACTAACCAAAGTAGATATTTTCAAATACATGCAGCTTAAAAGTTTCATATCACAAAATTTCAATTTGAAATCTTTTTGACATCAGAGCAATCTTGAGCGAATCCTATATGAGTCAGAAAATTATATTCATATGATAAGTAAGATATACAAAACCTTGCAGAGAGCATATCCAACTAACAATATCTTAGAAAAAAATATAAACTATTGGAACCAAGACTTAAAAATAACTGATATTGGCACAAGATGGAGGGAGTGTTGGAACATAACTAACTAAATTAAAGTTAAATAAAATGTACACTTAATCCAGTATAAACTAATGTATAGAATTTATTATACAAGAGACACAATTCACAAATTCTACAGCACAACGGCAGGGTCATGTCTTAAGTGTAAAACTAACAATGACTCAATAATTCATGCCTTATGGGAGTTCTATAAAGTCCAAAGGTTATGGGCTGAGTAAGAAAGTTGGCTGTCAGAAGTTTACTGTACTTTTAATCTGTTTGCCTACCTATTTCAAGACATGGCATATGGGGAAGTAGTGAGATACCTGATGGTTTGGATGATACTTTTCTGGAAGCTGGATATCAACCAATCCTCCATCGTTAACACAATGGAAAGATCAAATGCTTATTATCTAAATGTTGAAAGTGCGTGGGCGATAGAGAGAAACAAAAAGGTGCAGTTTGAGGCCATGTGGAGGCGAGTGATGCAGGCGCTGGAGATGGGGGCGTGAGCAGGTGGGTCTGGGCAGGTGTGATGTCACTG